>NW_028261382.1:3991635-4031635 GCF_051295495.1 Thamnophis sirtalis
TATTCCAAATGTTATCTCTTGTCTAGTTTCCACGACCTTGTTCAACAGGGTGGGCTTGTCAAGTGAAAAAACACAGATGAATAAATACACCCTCGGCTCTTTCTTTTTAAGCGTGTGCAGCGTACCTGAAATATAAACATCGGATTCTGGTGTCTGCAGAGTTTAGTCTGCTTCTCACAAACAGTTCAACATCAAAGTGGAGGACCTCCTCAAAGCCAGGATGGCCTCATGAGTTCGTCAAATCTACCGAACCGGTTAAGAGCCAAGGTGGCGCAGTGGTTAAAAGCAGCACTGCAGGCTACTGCTAGATCAGCAGGTCAGCGGTTCAAATCTCACCGGCTCAGGGTTGACTCAGCCTTCCATCCTTCCGAGGTGGGTAAAATGAGGACCCAGATTGTTGGGGGCAATATGCTGACTCTCTGTAAACCGCTTAGAGAGGCCTGAAAGGCCTATGAAGCGGTATATAAGTCTACTGCTATTTGATAACGAAACATTTTCCAATTGTGGTCAACAGTCAAGGATTAAATGCTTTTAAAAGTGTGTGTGTGTGTGTGGAAGCTTCAGAGAATTGTGCGCTCACAGCTGATGCAAGCTTTTTTTTTTTTAACTACCAGTTCGCAAACCAACAGGAATCATCCCTACCGGGCTGAACCGGAAGGATTCCACTCCTGTCACAAGTGTGAAAAATGGTCATAAGCCAGTGCCGTTGTAACTTTGGATGGACACTAAATGAACCTAAGAATTACCCATATTTCATTTCTGCTTTGTATATTCGCAGCCGCCTTCTGCTTCGATGGCTAGTCAGAAATCATCAGGAGTAACTAATTCGCCTTAAATTATCTCTCCTCGGTGCCCCCAGCTATTCATCGATGCTACGTCCAATTATGCCGTGTTGATAATTGCCGTATCATCTGTTTTTTTTTTTTTTTTCTTTTTCCGGAGCTGACATCCAGTGAGGAGGTCCCAGTCTTTTTTCTGAGCCCCCTTGATTAAAATTTTCTTTTCCTTAGGTCAGATGTTGGCAAGGGAACAAACACACCAGCCTGCTAATTGCTTTCTACAAAGCCCCCAAGTTGTATGTTAAGGAGCTGATCTTTGGGCAAACTGCTTTGAGTGTTTCAAGGATTTATCCCACCGCTCTGGGGAAAAGAGATCGGAATCGATAGGGGGAGGAAGATGACTCCGTTTCTTAAAAGATTTCGCTCCTAAAGTTCATTGCTTTCCGATTTCTCCACCTCCTTTTCTTGCAATCTTCCAAGAGGTGAATTCCTCCATAAAATTGCTTCGGAGGTTTCAAGTGAGTGGATGAGCACCATTCCAGCTGGGCATTAATAGACCATCAAATGAGATTTCACAGCTTTAAATCTGATTATTTGGAGCTCCAGGGTTACCCTAGAGAGTGCAAAGGAATAGAGGAAGCCTAACCCACCCACCCACCCACAATCTCATATTGTGCCACTGTTAGGTTTTTGCAAAATTGAGCCCGAATTGTAAAGTAAACCAAGCTAGCTTCCTTTTTAAAAAAATAAATAAATGTAATTTTATTTTAATTCGAACATCATCTTCCATTAAACAGTGTGTCATCTGGGTAAATATGTTTTTGCAAATATTTTATACAATGACAATTGCAACTTACAGCCATATTTATTATTTTATCATTCTTAACATAATACTAATACTAATATATACCATACGTAATACTATAACAATCCTCTTCTTAACTTATTTAACTTCGTTAAAACATTTTCTCTATTTCGCTCCTCTGTTTCCCCCCCACACTTTTCGTATTTAGTCTCTAACCCTTGATAAAACAATTCCCATGTGTTATAATGTTCCTTCTCTTTAATTCCAAGTGTTAACCTATTCATTTTGGCGCATTCTAATATTTTCCTAATCACATTCTCATCCATAGGAATATCTACAAATGTCAAATGTAAATAAATGTCAATAAACCTAATCTTCATTTTCCCACTTTTGTGCAAATACAATCCTAGCTGCAGTTATTAAGTGAATTTTCAAGTATACATTTCCTTTACTGTAAGTTTCTGGTAAAATCCCCAACAAAAATAGAGCTTGCTTTATGAGAGAGAGCCGAGGTGGCGCAGTGGTTAGAGTGCAGCACTGCAGGCTACTTCAGCTGACTGCAGTTCTGCAGTTCGGCTGTTCAAATCTCACCGGCTCAGGGTTGACTCAGCCTTCCATTCTTCCGAGGTGGGTAAAATGAGGACCTGGATTGTTGTTGGGGGCGATATGCTGACTCTGTAAACTGCTTAGAGAGGGCTGAAAGCCCTATGAAGCGGTATATAAGTCTAACTGCTATTGCTATTGCTATTGCTATTGCTATTGCTATTGCTATGTCTCTCTCTCTCACACACTCTCTCTCTCTCTCTCTCTCTCTCTGTGTGTGTGTGTGTGTGTGTGTGTGTGTGTGTGTGTGTGTGAGAGAGAGAGAGAGAGAGAGAGAGAGAGAGAGAGAGAGAGAGAGAGAGAGAGAGAAAGAGAAAGAGAGAAGGAAAAATGGCAGAAAACTGGATTGCTAACATTCCTTGTTACACTCTTGAAGATAATCAGCCAAAATGAGCAAAGGAAGAGTTTAAAATTCCTTTGTCATCCTATCAGGAGTTAAATCAACGTAGCAACCTGTTAAAAAAATTGACCAGATAAATGTGACGGGGTCTCCATGTTTTTAAAATGATTTTAAGCCAGATATGGAAATACAGCTACGTGTTTCCCATTTTTAGCAAGTAAAAGGAAAAGAACAAGGAAAACCAAGAGATATATGTTGAGTTGCTACAACTGGCCTAGCATAATTTTGTTCTCTTTGTCAGAAGCTGGACTTGTTTTCCTTCTTCTTGGCCGCTTCTTGTCTATCTGTTTTGTTTATGTTTTGTTACAGCTATATTTAGTTCACACGAGGGTTTTTCATCTGGTTTTACTGGTGCCCAGGGAACCGTTGAGTTAAGAAAGCTTACGCTGCAGTCACTTCATCTTCATATTATTTTATGACGTCTCCAGAGAAGGATAACGCTCGTGTGTGTTGCAACAACGGATCATAAATCACACGTGGGGAATGGTTTAGGTCTTGTCGAAGGAGATCTAACAAGAAAGAGGCCACTCCTGGCTCTGAGAAATGCATTCTGATATTAGGTGACCAAGTTGGAGAAACAGATCACCAAAAGTCCTGGAATTCATGGGACCAACGGATAAAGTGTTAAGTCAAAAGACTCACAACCAGTGCAACTTTGGCTGTTGTGGCCTACCAGCGGCCAACAGAGCTGGTGGAAGATTCGGACAGTGAGGAGGCTGGGGAGGAACATGGGCCAGTTCTGGAGTCCGGGGAAGGCTCTGATGAGGGCTCTGTGTCGGAGGCAGAGAGGGGGCCAGGGCCGTATGCCAGTTATCAGCTGCCTTCAGAGTCAGACATCAGTGAGGCGGAAGAACAGCTGGAGCCTGTTCCCAGTGTGCGAATGCACAGAGTTGCCAGATGAAGGGAACAGCTAAAGAACAGGGATCGACTTGGGAGTAAGACCACAGGTGGACGATGAAATAAAGAAGAAATAAAGAGGAGTGAAAGGGGACTTTGCAGGAGACAATTAGTTTAATTCTTTAGGGTGAAGATCTGTTCCTGACTTCTTGCCAAGGAATTGCTGCTACAGCTTGGAGTTTGGAAGATATCGGCCTGGCAGCTCTCCAAGCCTGATCAAGGTCTGTAGTTGTGAAATCTCTTGAAAGACTGTCGGTCGGGACTTTGCTGGAGAGGATCTCCCTTTAACCTAAATAAAAGGGGTTTTATCGGGACGAAGAGGAGTCCAGCTTCATGCTTTAGGTGAGAACAGTGGCTTTCCGAGCAGTTGAATACATCACCTCCTTCCTCGTTGTCATCCTGAATGTGACCAAAGACAGAATTGAGGAAACACGCGTGCAATTGGCATGGCGATTGTCCCGAATTTGGTGCCATCTTGATTATAACGGAATAACAGAGTTGGAAAGGACCTTGGAGGTTTTCTAGCTCAAGCAGGAGACCCTATACCATTCCAAATGAAGGTCCAGTCTCCTCTAAAAAGCTTCCAGGGATGGAGCACCCCGTGGCACGACAAAAACCGCGGTCCACTAAAGCGCGCCCGATTAAAAGCGCGTACCTGACGTCATCAGCAGCGCGACAAATACGACCGCGGAGAAAAAAAGGGCGCTTTAAAAAGCGCTTTTAAAGCAAGCCGATTCACATAAAGGTAAGGGTTAGGTTTAGGGTTAGGGTTAGGGTTAGGTTAAGGGTTAGGGTTAGGGTTAGGGTTAGGTTTAGGGTTAGGGTTAGGGTTAGGGTTAGGTTAAGGGTTAGGGTTAGGTTTAGGGTTACGTTAAGCGTTAGGGTTAGGTTAAGGGTTAGCGTTAGGTTAGCGCTAGGTTAAGGGTTAGGTTTAGGGTTAGGTTAAGGGTTAGGTTTGGGGGGGTTAGGGTAAGGTTTTCACGTTAATTTTTACTTTACCGCTCACAGTGTGATGTTTTCGTCGCGTTGTGATGACGTCAGATACGCGCTTTCGTCGAGCGCGCTTTAGTCTACCACGGTTTTGTGGTGGAACCGGAGCACCCACAACACTTTGAAGGCAAGCCATTCCACTGGTTAATTGTTCTCACTGTCAAGACATTCCTTCCTAGTTCCAAGTTGCTTCTCTCCTGGACTAGTTTCCATCCATTGTTTGTTGCCTCGCCTTTTCTGGAGCTTTGGAAGATAAGTTGACCCAGTCCCCTCTTCTTTCTGGCAGCTCCTCAGATCCCGGAACACTGCTATCATGTCATCCTTCTCGTCCTAGCCCTTCTTTTAATTACACTGAAAATTGTAATCAACTCCCTGACGTACCTCTCTGTTTGGCCAGGTGTACAGTAGAGTAGATGGAACAAAAGTTCACACCTGCAGCCTTCTAGGCGCTGCCGACTCACAATTACCGGTCCCTCCTTCAGTCCTTTCTCTACCCTTCAAACCAGGGTAGACTTTGAGCCTTGGAAATTGCTTAGCATCCTCCGTCGAGTATCAAAGAGGAAGTTCATGAGAAGTTGCACAGGACACCCGCCTCCTGTTCATTGTTGCCCATTTTCCTTGGCAACCCTACAAAAATATACTCGGAATGCCTCGGTAGTTGTCAAGGTGAGGTCCTGTTGGCCTCGGAAGAGTGAAGCTGATGACATCACAACCAGTCAGTTGTGACGGA
Organism: Thamnophis sirtalis; assembly: GCF_051295495.1. Lineage (NCBI taxonomy): Eukaryota > Metazoa > Chordata > Lepidosauria > Squamata > Natricidae > Thamnophis > Thamnophis sirtalis. The sequence goes on from NW_028261382.1 coordinate 3,996,840, forward strand.
ACCGACAAGCTTCCGCTCAACTCCACCGCGGTTCAGTAGACCCGTTCATTCCTTTGCCGAACCTTTCAGCCGACGATGGAGAAGCTCCCCAGAAGTTAGAATGGAGCAAGCCCTCTTCTCTTTTCAAGTGCTGGAAGCAATTGTGATGATAAAACACTGCCGCTGGGTCACACTTTCGCACACCCCAAAAGTAGCCCTGTAGGACATTATTCTGAAATAATAAGACCAGAAATCTAGAATTGCCTGAAGAAATGGCTGACGAAACCGATGAAGAGGCAGCTAACTTGGAGGTGAGTTGACCTGATTCTCCAGGTGCGTGACCCGTCAAAACCGCGGAGGACAAAATCGCGCTCGATGAAAGCGCGCATTTGACGTCATCACAGCGCGACGAAAAAAATTAAAAATTGAAATAAAATTAAAATTAAAGCAAGCCGATTCGCATAAAGGTAAGGGTTAGGTTTAGGGTTAGGGTTAGGTTAAGGGTTAGGGTTAGGTTTAGAGCGTTAGGGTTACGTTTAGCGTTAGGTTAAGGGTTACGTTTAGGGTTAGATTTAGGGTTAGGTTAAGGGTTAGGTTTAGGGTTAGGTTTAGGGTTAGGTTTGGGAGGGTTAGGGTAAGGTTTTCGCTTTATTTTTACATTTTCGATCACAGCGCGATGTTTTCGTCGCGCTGTGATGATGTCAAATGCGCGCTTTCGTCGAGCGTGATTTGTCCTCCGCGGTTTTGTGGTGGAACCCTCCAGGTGTAGGTGAAAGCCAGAAGAATGGGAAATCCAGAATTGTGTTGTGTCATATTTTACCAAGGGAGAGAGTGGTGGTGGAAAGTTGCATCACAACGAATGGCAGTGAAAAATAACGGAACGACAGAATTGGAAGGGACCTTGGAGGTCTTCTGGTTCAACATCTTGTTCAAGCAGGAAACCCTGTACCACTTCAGACAAAAGGGTTGTCCAATCTCTTCTTCAAAACCCTCCAGGGTTGGACCATCCACAACCTCTGAAGGCAACTCGTTCCACTTATTAATTTTCCTCCCCATCAGGAAATGTTCTCCTTAATTCCAAGTTGCTTCTCTCTTCCATCCATGGCTTCTTCTGCTGTCTTCAGATGCTTTGGAGAATAGGTTGTTCCCCCCACTCTTCTTTCTGGCAGCCCCTCAAATATTGGAATGCTGCTCTCCTGTCACCCCCTCGTCCTTCTCTGTGCCAGACAAAACATATCCTATTAACAGCGGTTGATTTTTCCTGGGACCCCAAGAACAGAAGAGACGAAGGCGTGGTTAAACTCCCTATTGGTATTTTTTCCCTATTCGCTTTTGGAAAACATCCTCTTGAAGAGCCGAGGTGGCGCAGTGGTTAGGGTGCAGTACTGCAGGCCACTTCAGCTGACTGCTATCTGCAGTTCAGCGGTTCTAATCTCACCGGCTCAAGGTTGACTCAGCCTTCCATCCTTTTGAGGTGGGTGAAATGAGGACCCAGACTGTGGGGGCGATATGCTGACTCTGTAAACCGCTTAGAGAGGGCTGAAAGCCCTATGAAGCGGTATATACGTCTAACTGCTATTGCTATTGCTATCTACCTATTATCTATCTATCTATTATCTATCATCTATCTATCTATCTATCTATCTATCTATCTATCTATCTATCTATCTATATTATCTATCATCTATTATCTATCTATCTATCTATCTATCTATCTATTATATCTATCTATCTATCTATCTATCTATCTATCTATCTATCTATCTATCTATCTATCTATCTATCTATCTATCATCTATCTATTATATCTATCTATCTATCTGACTCAGCCTTCCATCCTTCCAAGGTGGGTGAAATGAGGACCCAGACTGTGGGGGCGATATGCTGACTCTGTAAACCGCTTAGAGAGGGCTGAAAGCCCTATGAAGCGGTATATAAGTCTAACTGCTATTGCCATTGCTAATGCAGATGAGCACAATATTTTCAAGGAAGGTGTCACACTCAGTTTTTGAACCCCCAATGGGAGGAGAAGAAATATGGAGACCATTAAATCGGCCATCCTCAAGGATGGGAACCAAACATGATGGGAGCTGTGGATTGTGTGGCTATGGCTGTTTCATGACTTTCTATACACACATATGCACAAACACAAAGAGACTTCACAGATGCCTCCATTTGGGGCCCAAGGAATATATATCAGCCATTTTTTTCTAGGCAAGAAAATATTCCAAATATTGAAACCCACCTTCAGATATAGAGTTGGTTCCCTTCATTCAGTTTCTGCTTCTTTATAATCTCAATTTTTTTTTGCACCACTTTATTTTATGAGGAAGAGGGATGCGGTGGCTTGGTGGCTGAGACGCTCAGCTTGTCGATCAGAAAGGTCGGCAGTTCGACGGTTCGAATGCCCAGCGCCGCATAACGGAGTGAGCTCCCGTGATTTGTCCCAGCTTCTGCCAACCTAAGAGTTCGAAAGCACGTAAAAAATGCAAGTAGAAAAATAGGAATCGCCTTTGGTGGGAAGGGAACAGTGTTCCCTGCTCCTTCGCCGTTGAGTCATGCCAGCCACATGATCACGGAGACGTCTTCGGACAGCGCTGGCTCTTTGGCTTTGAAACAGAGATGAGCACCGCCCCCTAGAGTCAGGAACAACAAGCACATATGTGCGAGGGGAAGCTTTACCTTTATGTATTTCATGAAGAATCCTAGCACTCTTGAAAGTGCACCAGCTTCTTTGGTGTCACCGGTTTGCAAAATCTTGAGATGTGTGGATTTTAACACATGGCCAACACTCCAAGTCTCCTACATGTTTTGCCGATAGGAACCGATTTTCTCCTATGCTCTTCCATTCGTGAATTCCAGTTAATGTAGCATGAAACCTTCCTTTTATCAATCCCAGTGACTGAGAATTCTCTCCTATTTTGTTTTGTTTCCCCCCCCCCCTTTTCTTTTGGTACCTGGTGACTTCAGAAAAAATCAGACCACAGAAAACCCAACAAACGAAGTCGATTCAGTTTCTTTTCTTTCGGAACCAAAAAGGTAGGTTAGAAATAAATATGATGTCATTATAGATTAGAAATAGAATTTAAAGTGGAGCAACTTGTCTGGGTTTTAGGATGGCGCCCAAATGACCCAGGATTGATTTCGTAACAGTAAGAGAGTTGGAAGGGAGCTTGGAGGTCATCTAGTCAAACCCCCTGCTTTTTTTTCCTTCCTTCCTTCCTTCCTTCCTTCCTTCCTTCCTTCCTTCCTTCCTTCCCTCCCTCCCTCCCTCCCTCCCTCCCTCCCTCCCTCCTTTCTTTCTTTCTTTCTTTCTTTCTTTCTTTCTTATGGAATAGAATAGAATAACAGAGTTGGAAGGGACCTTGGAGGTCTTCTAGTCAAACCCCCTGCTTTTTATTTTTTTCTTTCTTTCTTTCCTTCCTTCCTTCCTTCCCTCCCACCCTTTCTCCCTCCCTCCCTCCCTCCCTCCCTCTTTCTTTCTTTCTTTCTTTCTTTCTTTCTTTCTTTCTTTCTTTCTTTCTTTCTTTCTTTCTTTCTTTCTTTCTTTCTTATGGAATAGAATAGAATAACAGAGTTGGAAGGGACCTTGGAGGTCTTCTAGTCAAACCCCCTGCTTTTTATTTTTTTCTTTCTTTCCTTCCCTTCCTCCCTCCCTCCCTCCTTTCTTTCTTTCTTTCTTTCTTTCTTTCTTTCTTTCTTTCTTTCTTTCTTTCTTTCTTTCTTATGGAATAGAATAGAATAACAGAGTTGGAAGGGACCTTGGAGGTCTTCTAGTCCAACCCCCTGCCTAGGAAAGAAACTCTACACCACCTCACACAAATGGATATCCAACATCTTCCTAAAAACCTCCAGTGTTGGAGCATTCACAACTTCTGGAGGCAAGTTGTTCCACTGGTTCATTGTTCTCACTGTCAGGAAATTTCTCCTTAGTTCTAAGTTGCTTCTCTCCTTGATTAGTTTCCACCCATTGCTTCTTGTCCTGCCTTCAGGTGCTTTGGAGAATAGTTTGACTCCCTCTTCTTTGGGGAAGCCCCTCAAATATCGGGAAGACTGCTATCATGTCTCCCCTGGTCCTTCTTTTCATTAAACTAGACATACCCAGTTACTGCAACCATTTTTCATATGTTCTTTCTTTCTTTCTTTCTTTCTTTCTTTCTTTCTTTCTTTCTTTCTTTCCTTCCTTCCTTCCTTCCTTCCTTCCTTCCTTCCTCTGTTGCATTCCTCCCAAATTCTATTATTGGTTTCTTTTAGGGTAAGGTAAGGAGGAGATTCTCAAAATACCTACTCATATTTTTTTTTAAGCCAGGAAATTAAAAACGGCCATCTCCTTTAATACTCAGGGATGTTTATCTGCCATTTTAATGGAGAGCCATAAAGATTTATGTCACATCGCATTATTTACATTATACGACAGTGCCCGCGTTAAATTCTTTGGCCTAACAAAGATGATAAAAGGTACGCCGTTAAGGTAGAACATTTTATATAACCTAATAGATCAAGAGTTTGTCTAATAATAGGTTTATTTTTATTTTATTTTTAAAAATAAAGCTTATTTTGCAAGAAAAGGAGGGAAAAAATCCAAGCAAGAGCTGATATGAACGCAGATTAAGCTTTTGAAGGTATCCAAGTTCTCTGTTTGGGGGCTGAAATAAAAATTGAGTGCATTTCTAATAGATTCTGTGGGAATAAGGTATTAAATAATGATGCAGGCCGGGTGTGTTTGGAGAGATATATCAACAAAAAGATCTGGAATAAAACCAGGTTTGATCTGTCTCATAAAGGCACGGCATCTCCTGCATCTTTTCCCCAAATGTCTGAAGCCGCTTGATCATTTTCGCAAACGCCTCCGGTGCTGCGTCAATTTTGCAAAAGGTGGTTATTTTTTTCCCCTCCTCCCTGCGCTTTCAAGCATTCCTTCCCTCCGTCGTTTTTCCGTTCACGCTTCGGAGAGGCGCGCGAAGAAAACTCTACGGATGCTTCCCCATTTCAAACAGGACCCCGGGAAAGAGAAAGAAGGGAGGAAGAAAACAAATAAAGAAATCAACTAAAGCCAGGGGGAAGAGTAAATAGAGAATATGCATTCGGCTGCTTTATAGGTTTATCCTTGGCTTCTTAGGAGAATGAGTACCAATTTGGTTGTGCCAAAAGGAATGATATATTTAAATGCATGTCTTTTTGAGGAGGATAGAATTGCACAACTGTTGTTGGGAGCAATTCTGGGTCTAAAGAGAGAAATATCGAAGCAATTTAAGGGAATCAACAAAGACTTTTGTTATGATTGAGGATGGAGAAGACTGTTCTGGTCCCGACCAAATCCCTTTTATTCAACGGATGTGAATTCCTCTCATTCACACTCAGCAAAAGGCCTGGCAAACAGTCTTTCAAAGGAGTATTTAGGACCACAGACCTTATCTAGCTTGGAAAGCCGCCATGTCAATATTTCCCAAATGTGGTGCTGTGCAAGGAAAGACTCTGGGCACAGAGTCTCTGAGATTCACGGACAGATCTTCACACTCCTGAAACAAACTGACGAACGAACGAATGGTTTCCTGCAAAATCCCACTCCCCTTTTCGCTCCTCTTTTATTTCCTCTGGGAGGGGTCATCCCCCGCCCACCTGTGGCTTTACTCCCAAGTCGACCCTGATTTCTGAGCTGTCCTTTTCTTCTGGCAGCTCTGCGCACACTGGGAACAGGCTCCAGCTGTTCCTCTGCCTCACTGCTGCCTGGCTCCGAAGGCAGCTGAGAACTGCCATACAGCCTTGGCCCCCCCTCTCTGCCTCCAATGCAGAGCCTTCCCCAGCCTCCAGGAATGGCCCATGCTCCTCCCCGACCTCCTCACTGTTTGACTCTGGTGCCATCTCTGCTGGCGGCTGGTGGGCCACAACAAAGACAGAAGAGAGAAGGAGCAAAGTAGGATTGTCTCACGAAGCTTTGAAGCGGAGACATCGAAAAGGGCTAGCCCAGAAGAAATAAACAAGGTTAAACCACCAAAATGGACACGAGGTGGTAGCTTTGCATGCGTAGTTTGGATGTTAGGACTTCCTTCTCAGCTAGCAGAGTATTTCTTATGGGTTTTTTATAGGAAGGATGTCCTAGAAGCCTAAAGCAGTGGTTCCCAAACTTGGCAACTTTAAGACTTGTGGACTTCAAATCCCAGAATTCTCCAGCCAGCAGAGCTCTGCTGGCTGGAGAATTCTGGGAGTTGAAGTCCACAAGTCTTAAAGTTGCCAAGTTTGGGAAACACTGGCCTAAAGGAATGGGGAAACATCTTCAGACTGGCAAGATTGTGTTACAGAAATTACTTACAATAAAGGTAGCGTTAGTACTATTGATTTGTGCTTCTGGCTTGTGCTACCAGGCAGATGTTGAGTGAAGGCCAGGACGTCTCAGTTCAAATCTTTCCATAGTGGGTTGGGAGTAAGGTAAAGGTAAATGTTCCCCTCGCACATATGTGTTAGTCGTTCCTGACTCTAGGGGGCGGTGCTCATCTCCGTTCCAAAGCCAAAAAGCCAGCACTGTCCGAAGATGTCTCCGTGGTCATGTGGCTGGCATGACTCAATGCCGAAGGCTCACGGAACGCTGTTACCTTCCCAAAGGTGGTTCCTATTTTTCTACTTGCATTTTTTTACGGGCTTTCGAACTGCTAGGTTGGCAGAAGCTGGGACAAGTCATGGGAGCTCACTCCTTTCTTCCTCTTTTTTCTTTCTGTCTGTCTGTCTCCTTCCTTCCTTCCTTCCTTCCTCCCTCCCTCCTTCCCTCCCCTCCCTCCCTTCCTCCTTCCCTCCCTCCAACTTTTTATTGTATGCTCAGCAAAAGTGGCTGCCCTGTTTTCTCCCATCAGGAGCCGGGCCTTATCTCTTCTCCTGGTCTCCTCTAACCTTTGGCGGTAATCGAGACGTAATTGCTTAACGCAGCCTGGAAGCTTTTAGTCTCAGCCTTCGGGTTGCCTGGATTAGAAGCAACCTGTCAGCTAAACGTAAAATGCGGTGGAGATATTTCTCGGAAAAGCCAGCAGTGGTCCTGGTTTCTACGCCCTCCATCCAGAGATGCGTATTTTCCAGTCATCCTTCCCGATTCCCACCAGTGGAATCAAAGGAGGGCTTGTAAGGAACTCTGGGAGTGGGGAATAATTTAGGGGTAGCCAAGCATCTTCCTTTAGATGGGACGGGGGGGGGGGGTTACTCAAGCTGGGTTCAAGCTCTTGGGAATGGCTGTCGATGAAGCGCTAATGAAAAGGGGATGGAGAGCATCTTCCCCCATCCTTCATTTGCAAGTCAAGAGGGTGAAAACATTTAACTCTTGCCTCCCTTTTTAATGTGTGTGTGTGTGTGTGTGTGTGTGTTTACAACACTACAATTAGGATTAACAGTCACATGAAATCAAGTATGGGCCTTCCTTCCTCCCTCCTGTCCTCCCTTCCTTCCTCCATTCTTTCCTCCATTCCATCTTTCATCCCTTCCTCTCTTTCTCCTTCCCATCCTTCCTTTTCCTCCCTTCCTTCTTTCCTCCCTTCCTCTCTCCTCTCCTTCCTTTTCCTTCCTTCTTTTCTCCCTCTCTTCCTCCCTCCCCTCCCTCCTTCCTTCTTGCCTCCCTTCCTGTCTTCCTCCCTTCCCTCCTTCCTTTTCTTTCCTTCCTTCTTGCCTCCCTTCCTCCTTTCCCTCCTTCCTTTTCCTTCCTTTGTTCGTTCCCTCCTTCTTGTCTCCCTTCTTCTCTTCCTCCCTTCCCTCCTTCCTTTTCCTTCCTTCCTTCTTGCCTCCCTTCCTCCCTTCCCTCCTTCCTTTTCCTTCATTTGTCCATTCCTTCCTTCTTGCCTCCCTTCCTCTATTCCTCCCTTCCTTCCTTCCTTCTTGCCTCCCTTCCTCCCCTCTTCTCTTCCTCCCCTCTTCTCTTCCTCCCTCCCCTCCTTCCTTTTCCTTCCTTTGTTCGTTCCCTCCTTCTTGTCTCCCTTCTTCTCTTCCTCCCTTCCCTCCTTCCTTTTCCTCCCTTCCCTCCCCCCTCCTTCCTTCCTTCCTTCCTTCCTTCCTTCCTTCCTTCCATCCATCCATCCATCCATCCATCCATCCATCCATCCATCCATCCTGTGCTGGCCATTTGTAACCTTCCCAGCTGGCCTTTGACAAGCAAAGTCAATTGCGGGAGGGGAAGCTGGATTCATTTAATAACTGCAGTGATTCACTTAACAACAGTCCCTCTTTCAGGGAGATGGTCGGTTCAGAAATGTGAAAAACAAACAAACAGCTGCCTTGTTTAGCAATGGGAGTTCTGGTTGCAACCCAACTCAGATAGATGCTTCCATCTGCCCTTGTCGTCTGTTTGAGGAGCTCCTGGAAGTATCCAGGAGCTACGGAGGTGATTGTGCGATGGGGAGGACTTCAACGAACTTGCCACTCCTTCCTCCTCCTGATAGAAGACCAGACCTCCATCCACAGAACCCTGAATAACAAGAGTTGGAAGGGACCTTGGAGGTCTTCTAGTCCAACCCCTGCTTGAGCAGGAGACCCTCTGCGCCATCACAGGTTTCAAGTCTTTCTCTGGCTTCCACCTGGCAGGTGAAAGAGGATCCGGCTGGACCAGGACAAGCAGCCTTGACCTCCCACACAAACGACTGGCACCTGGCGAATCCCGAAAAGGAATCCATCACCGTTGTGCTCCACAGCGCCTCCAACCTGCCCTCAACGCGGAAGGGAAATGTCCCTCACCCGTATGTCATTGTGTGAGTATATTTCCATCCCTCCCCCCCCCCCAGGAAAAACTTCTGCAAAGTTTCTGAATGTTATTTATTTTCCTATCGATGATGGTTTGCCCCCGTGAATGACGGCGGTCGAAGCTGAAGTAGCCACTGACAGGTAGGAGGTTGTAGTGGACAATTTTGTCTACTAGGCTTAAGTCAGAAGACCGTAGGCAACTTAGTTCTGGGTCCCGTGATAGAGAACCAAGGGCACGCCATAAAAGCACTGTCTGTCTGTCTCTCTGTCTCTCTCTCTCTGTGCCTCCTTCCTTCCTTCCTTTTTCTTTCTGTTTCCTTCCTTCCTTCCCCTTTCTCCCTGACTCCTTCCTTCTTTCCTCCTTTTTCTTTCTGTCTCTTTCCTTCCTTCCCCTTTCTCTCTACCGTCTTCTTTCCTTCTTTTTCTTTCTGTCTCTTTCCTTTCTCTTTCTCTCTACCTCCTTCCTTCTTTCTTCCTTTTTCTTTCTGTCTCTTTCCTTCCTTCCCCTTTCTCTCTGACTCCTTCCTTCTTTCCTTCTTTTTCTTTGTGTCTCTTTCCTTCCTTCCCCTTTCTCTCTGCCTCCTTCCTTCCCCTTTCTCTCTACCTCCTTCCTTCTTTCTTCCTTTTTCTTTCTGTCTCTTTCCTTCCTTCCCCTTTCTCTCTGACTCCTTCCTTTTTTCCTTCTTTTTTTCTGTGTCCTTCCTTTCTTCCCCTTTCTCTCTGCCTCCTTCCTTCCCCTTTCTCTCTACCTCCTTCCTTCTTTCTTCCTTTTTCTTTCTGTCTCTTTCCTTCCTTCCCCTTTCTCTCTGACTCCTTCCTTCTTTCCTTCTTTTTCTTTCTGTGTCCTTCCTTTCTTCCCCTTTCTTTCTACCTCCTTCCTTCTTTTTCTTTCTGTCTTCTTCCTTCCTTCTCCTTTCTCTCTGCCTCCATCCTTCCTCCTTTTTCTTTCTGTGTCCTTCCTTCCTTCCCCATTCTCTCTGACTCCTTCCTTCTTTCTTCCTTTTTCTTTCTGTATCCTTTCTTCCTTCCCCATTCTCTCTGCCTCCTTCCTTCTTTCCTCCTTTTTCTTTCTGTCTCTTTCCTTCCTTCCCCTTTCTCTCTGCCTCCTTCCTTCTTTCCTCCTTTTTCTTTCTGTCTCCTTCCTTCACTCTTTCTCTCTTCGCTCTGCGAGGTCAGCGAGAGAAACATTCCCTGGCTGGAGCATTCAAAAGCTTTCGACATTCTACATTTTTTGCATTGAATAGATAAAGCAGAGGGCCCCACGGTTTCCCCTCGGTGGGGTGTCTAATCGGAGCACCATGGGACTCAATTATAGCCGGTCTGTGTGGGCTGCCTCATTAATTGAAAGGGCATTGCTGAGTGGGTTTGGGGACTGGAAGAAAGTTTTCCTTCGCTTTCCCAAAACCTTGACGGTTTGCAACGCTCCTTCGAAACTTCAGAGGGGAGGTCCCAAAACCCAGAAGTGGCAGCCTTCTGGAATCCCAGGGAAAGGAAAAATAGATTGGGGGGGGGAGGGAAGAAAGAGCCTGGATTTTGCATGCTCGGCACGAAAGCATCTTTTGCACCCAGCTCTGCCTACCGATCGGGAGGTTGTTCGTTATAGGAAGGATTTAATGATCTGCAGAGGGATAAACAAAAGGGTTTGGTGGGCACCAGTGGTGGGTTTCAAAAATTATTCGAACCTACTCTGTGGGTGTGGCCTCCTTTGTGGGAGTGGCTTGCCGCCCAGGTGACCGGATGGGAGTGGCTTGCCGCCCATGTGACCGGATATGAAGATGCCGACGACACTTGTCAGAACCACCTTAAATTACCCCACACACAGCACTGGCATGCATAAAAATAGGATGTCAACTTGTTTTTCAAAAGGCCTCTTTGGTTTGCGTTAAAACAACTTCAACACACGCAATGTTCTGATTGCACCACAAACGCAGTAGTCATCCTTACCTTTCACAGAGGCCCTGAGTTTTATAAATAGGAGCACGATAGTGTAGAATAATCATATCCAAGGACCAGTGGTGGGTTTCAAAACATTTTGGAACCTCTTCTGTAGGTGTGGCCTGCTTTCCGGGTCCACTGGTGGAACCTCTTCTAACCGGTTTGGTAGATTTGACGAACCGGTTCTACCGAATAGGTGCGAACTGGTAGGAACCCACCTCTGCAGTGGGCATTCTAGATCAGTGCCGGCTAACCTTTTTGTCCTCGTGTGCCAGAAACACACGGGCATGCCCAAACTCCTAATGCAATGCATGCGTGACACCCCTCTGTGAGCCCTCCCTCCCCTGCACATGCACGATTAATCCCCCCATTTCCTGTGCTCCCCAAGCGCCTTCTGCCACCACAGGCTTTGCGCACACGACTCTCTGTGCCTTATTGAGGGCCTTGCAGGCCCCCCTGGAGCCTCCTGGGATCCAAAATGGGCCATGGGAGGGCACGCCGTGCCCCCTGCTCCCCACTGCTGCCAGTACATGCACACGCGATGCCCCCTGCCCCTCGCGCATGCCTGGTGGAGCTGAGCTGGGTCGACAGCTCGCGTGCTCGCAGGGAGGTCTCCATGGGCCACCTGTGTCATGCGTGCCATAGATGTGCCATCCTGGCTCTATGTGAATCATAAACAAATGCTCCCGGCCAGAAAAAGCCGATCTATCAAGAAGTGAGATTTGATGGATTGGGATCTTCTCTTCTCCTGAAAGACCAAACAATGGAGAAATACTTCTCAAGTTCTTTTGGCCGCCTGGGAGGCTACGAAGGCACCAGAGGTCTGCCCACATTTTGAAGTAATTAAGGAGAAGAAGAAAGCTTTGTTTGTTTGTTTGTTTGTTTGCTTGCTGGAAAGCACACTGGGCGTTTTGAGAAAGGGCAAGAGACCCTGAGGGTGTGGTGATGAAATGGGAATGTGGTCATTTGTCCTTTAGGAGTTGATGAGAGCCTCCTCCTCCTCCTGCTTCTTCCTCTCCTCCCCCCTGCTGAGTGGTCAGTCCACCAGCTGCCTGCAGCCCTCCCAAATAATATTATTATTATTTCTTCTTCTTCTTTTTCTTCTTCTTCTTCTTCTTCTTCTTCTTCTTCTTCTTCTTCTTCTTCTTCTTCTTCTTCTTCTTCTTCTTCCTCTCCTCCTCCTCCTCCTCCTCCTCCTCCTCCTCCTGAGTGATCAGTCCACCAGCTGCCTGCAGCCCTCCCAAATAATATTATTATTATTTCTTCTTCTAGCAATGCAATGCAATGTTAGACTTATATACTGCTTCATAGGGCTTTCAGCCCTCTCTAAGCGGTTTACAGAGTCAGCATATTCTCCCCAACAATCTGGGTCCTCATTTTACCCACCTCGGAAGGGTGGAAGGCTGAGCCAACCTTGAGCCGGTGAGATTTGAACAGCTGAACTGCAGAACTGCAGTCAGCTGAAGTAGCCTGCAGTGCTGCATTTAACCACTGCGCCACCTCGGCTCATTCTTCCTCTTCCTCTTCTTCTTCCCCTCCTCCTCCTCCTCCTCCTCCTCCTGAGTGATCAGTCCACCAGCTGCCTGCAGCCCTCCCAAATAATATTATTATTTCTTCCTCTTCCTCTTCCTCTTCCTCTTCCTCTTCCTCTCCCTCTCCCTCTCCCTCTCCCTCTCCCTCTCCCTCTCCCTCTCCCCCTCCTCCTCCTCCTCCTCCTCCTCCTCCTCCTCCTCCTCCCTCTCCTCCTCCTGCTGAGTGGTCAGTCCACCAGCTGCCTGCAGTCCCCCAAATACTACTACTACTACTACTACTACTACTACTACTACTACTACTACTCCTTCTTCCCAGCCACAGGATGTCATACTAGTTATTTTCACATTCCACCAAATCAGTGGTGAAATTCACATTTTTTTAACTACCGGTTCTGTGGGCATGGCTTGGTGGGCATGGCAGGAGAAGGATACTGCAAAATCTCCATTTCCTCCCCACTCTGGGACCAGCCAGAGGTGGCATTTCTGGGTTCTCTGAACTACTCAAAGTTTCCGCTACCGGTTCTCCAGAACCTGTCAGAACCTGCTGCATTTCACCCTTGAACCAAATGCTTTTTCTGTTCACCTCTGTGTCCCTTATAAAACCATTAAAAAAAAGAATATTTCTAGCTCACAGTTGATCTGTGGAGTCCTTGATTGCTCACTGAGCGTGGCTGTTCTCTTCCAGATGTTTCATTACCCAACTAGATAACCAAAACACTTGTGATGATACCCAGTTGGGTAACGAAACATCTGCAAGAAAACAACTAAGCTCAGGGTGCACATCTTATAAAATCACTGTAAAATTGTTCGGGAAAGTAATCTTCCCATGGAAAGTTGGGTTATAAATACATCGAAATAGTCTTGGCTTAAGAACTGGACAGAATAAAGAGAAGGGAATGGCCTCCTTTGAACTCTGGAGAGGTTCGGGCTGTAGAAACCAGGTGGTGACTTTCCCTTGGGACGAAGACACCCCGTGAGAAGAGGCAAGTTGGTTGCCGGTCAAAGAATCCACCGGGAGGGTTGCTTCAAAAGAGATCAACCCTCTGGGAATCCTGTTCTCGTTAAGCCTCGGGGTTTGCCCGCAGCTTCGGTAAACCTGTACCGTTGAACTAATAAATACACTGTCTGGTTGGCTGGAGGAAGGGAGCAGCTGTTTGAGAAGGGAAATTGTTCAGAGGTGCAGAAAAGAGATGGTTTTCTGGGGGGGTGGCTGTCTTAAATTATGACATCGTAGAAACTTTCAACGTCTTCATCTTCAGGCACAAAGGGACATACTTCTCCTTCTACATCCGGGGTGTCCAACCTTGGACACAGTGGGGAAATCTAAATTTTTTTGCCCACCGGTTCTGTGGGCGTGGCTTGGTGGGTGATCATGTGACTGGGTGGGTGTGGCCAACTTCTTTTCACTTTTGAAAGCAATCTCTGCCTCCTTCCTTCCTTCCCCTTTCTCTCTGCCTCCTTCTTTCTTCCTTCCCCTTTCTCTGTGTCTCCTTCGTTCCCCTTTCTCTCTGTCTCCTTCCTTCCTTCCTTCCTTCCTTCCTTCCTTCCTTCCTTCCTTCCTTCCTTCCTTCCTTCCTTCCCCTTTCTCTCTGCCTCCTTCCTTCCCCTTTCCCTCTGTCTCCTTCTTTCTTCCTTCCCCTTTCTCTCTGCCTCCTTCCTTCCTTCCTTCCTTCCTTCCTTCCTTCCTTCCTTCCTTCCTTTCCCTTTCTCTGTGTCTCCTTTGTTCCCTTTCTTTTTGTCTCCTTCCTTCTTTCCTCTTTCTCTGTGTCTCCTTCCTTCCCCTTTCTCTCTGTCTCCTTCTTTCCTTCTTATTCATTTCATTTCTGGCAGGAAAAAAATTCTTTAAAAAATGAAAAAAAAAAGCTTCAGACAATTGCGCGGATAAACTGTGAGTCGCGCAATCCTTGGAATTTTTTTTTTTTACTATTGGTTCACAGAACCAGGGACAATTGGCCAAACCGGGCCGAACCGGGAGGATTTTCACCCCTGCTTGAAGACTTGTGGACTTCAGCTCTCAGAATTCACCAATCAGCCATGGATTCAAAGCATTGTCTACACCAATGTTCTCATCTATGTTGGCTTGGCTATAAAAGTTGGCATCTTTCCAGGTTCTTCTCCCCATTGGATGAGTTTCTTAAGAATCTGTGTTGATCTTAATGCTCGTTCATTTTTCATTCTTCTTGCCTTCCTCCATTCTAAATATTTAGAGCTTTAAAGATATATCTATAGAGGTTTCATTCTGGCTCTCCCATTCAAAGTTTATTTTCAGTCCGAAGGATCTTCTATTATTAATAGATCTTTAATCGGCTTTTCTTGTAGGGGAAAGTAAGCAAATATCATTGATAAATAAATCAACACTCCTGTTTCTGAGGGCGAGCAGGATGGAAGCTTTTAAAAGGGGCTATTTTAAGAGTCTTTCTCCCTCCCTCCCCCTCCCTCCCTCCCTCTTTCTCTTCTCTTCCTCCTTCCCTCCCTCTTTCTCTTTCTCTCTACTTTCTCTGTATTTTCTCTTTCTCTCTTTCTCTTTCCCTTTCTTTCATTCTTTCTCTTACTTTCTCTATCTTTTCTCTCTCTTCCTCTTCTTCCTCTTCTTTCTTCCCTCTCTCTTTCTCTTTCTCTCTCTCCTTTCTCTATCTTTCTTTTCTCTTTCTTTCCCTTTCTCTCTTCCTCTTCCTCGCTCTCTTTTCTCTCTCTTCCTCTTCTTTCTCTTTCTCCTTCACTCTCTCTTTCTCTTTCTCTGTCTCCTTTCTCTATCTTTTCTCTTTCTCTCTTTCTCTTTCCCTTTCTCTCTTCCTCTTACTTTCTCTCTCTTTTCTCTCCCTTCCTCTTCTTTCTCTTCTTCCTTCCCTCTCTCTTTCTCTTTCTCTCTCTCCTTTCTCTATCTTTCTTTTCTCTTTGTTTCTATTTCCCTTTCTCTCTTCCTCTCTCTCTTTTCTCTCTCTTCCTCTTCTTTCTCTTCCTCCTTCACTCTCTCTTTCTCTTTCTTTCTCTCTCGTTCTCCTTTCTCTTTCTCTCTTCTTTCTCTCTCTTTTTCTCTTCCTCTTCTTCCTTCCCTCTCTCTTTCTCTCTCCCCTTTCTCTATCTTTCTTTTCTCTTTCTTTCTCTTTCTCTTTCCCTTTCTCTCTTCCTCTCTTTTCTCTCTCTTCCTCTTCTTTCTCTTCCTCCTTCACTTTCTCTTTCTTTCTCTCTCGCTCTCCTTTCTCTTTCTCTCTCCTTTCTCTCTCTTTTTCTCTTCCTCTTCTTCCTCCTCCTCTTTCCCTTTACCAGTTTCATCTTTAGCCTCCGGATGACAGCAGCTTTGTTCCTGCTTCCCACCCATCATTAGCATCTTGCTAATTCCCCCTGCTTACACAGCTGAGAAGGACCCGTTGCTAAGAGCAACTGACTCATTAGCAGGTTCTGCTCTCCCAAGGCCATTGCTAGGCCACTGTTTGCCTTGGCGAGGTTCCTCTTAAAGCCCCATTTCGTGCTCCTGGAGCTGAAATCAGCATCCTTTCAAATCACAACTGAGGTCCTTCCACCTCACTTTCTTCACCATGGTTACTGAAATAGATGTCTTCGGAGAACACACCTGATGCATCCCGCACAATTACTCCTGCAAACTGCCTACGGGGTGTGTGTGTGTGCTACCTGGGTTCATCTCTGCCCCTTTGACCTCAGGTGGGATGGGAAACACGATCCCAGCTTGGGTTGCCTTGGTGAAAGATGGACTGTGATGGAATGTTGTCGCAAGGCTCAGCAGGAGGAACACAAGGGTTGCAACAGCCTTGAGGAAGATGGACGAGGCGTCTCAAGGAAACAAAATAGGAGCGAATGGGGAAGGGGATTTTGCAGGATTTGTTCATTCAGTCCGTTCAAGAGTGGAAAGTTCTGTTTGTGACTTTAAGAGACTCTGTGCCAAGTGCTACCTTGCCCGGCGTTTGGAAACTAGTTATCTTTCTCCTCTTCCTCCCTCCTTCCTTCTCTCCCTCTCTCCTTCCTTGCCTCCCTCCCTCCTTCCTTCCTTGCCTCCCTCTTTCCCTCCCTCCTTCTCTCCCTCCTGCCTCCCTCCTTCCTTCTCTCCCTCCCTCCTTCTCCCCAAACGAGATAAGGTTCGTGTGGATAAATATTCCTTTGAAAGGCTGTTTGCTAAAGCCTGGCTGGCTCTGAATGAAAGGAATGATTCACAGCCGCGTAAATCAAAGGGGTTTTGCAGGGACCCAGATTCTGCTTCTTGCATTCTAAGGAAGCCTGGGGTCAGAACCAGGGGTTTGAAGCCTGTGAACCCCACCTCTGCTGCTTCTAGAACGTAGCTGAGCGGAGGGGAAGGAAAACCCTTCACTTCTTGGGTTTGGATAGGAACACAAGCCGGGAGTGATTTTCCTGTGGCGTCCTGTTCATTTTAATCTCGCACATTGTCACTCGCCTGCTGTGTTGAATGTCATTTGCGCCTAGAGGCAAGGCCTGGATGGTGAGAAGCTCAGATTTGCCAACGCTCCGCTTTCCTACGCAAGCATGCCCTGTGATTTGTGTCAGAAATGCAATTTCCAACCCCCACCCCCTCACCCCCACGGCTCTAGAGACAAATGTCATAATTGCATAAATGGTACGAGACAGACGCCAAGAGAGGAACGCAGGAGATCTGGGAGGACGCACGCTCCTTCACTGATATACCGTTCTCTCTCAGCTTCCTTATTATTTCATCTTTTTTTTTTTAAAGGGGGGCTACAGGAATGAATCAAGATCCTTTGCTTTTGGTCCTGGTGTCGTTTAGGACCTGGAGGTGGCCTGAACAAGCATTCAGAATCCTTGATATCTCAAAATGTTTGTAGTGTCTGGGCTGCGTTGCAGGAAGCCAGCTGAATTGAGTCTGGTGAACAGGAAATATGCAACAAGGCAGAGGGAGGTCACCACCAAAATAAATAAATAAACCAGGAACCAAAGAACAACCAAAACTCCCCCACAATCAACAGATCAGGATGAAAGGACTCCAAAAATGTGGAAAGACATCTAAGCTCCAGCAGGTTTCTTCAAGAAAAACGGAAGGACTTTTCAGTTCTTTTCAGTTCTTTTCTTATTTGGAAATGTCTAATGGATACCCTTAGTAAGTGGAATCAATCTAAATTAGGAGTCAGGACTGAAGGACCACAAAGATGTGGAAGGACACCTGAAACTCTGGAAAGTTTCTTCAAGAAGAACTGAAGAAGAAGCTCCTTCTTGTGTGGAAAGATCTAGTGGACACCCTTAGAAAGTGTAGTCCATCCAAGTTGGAGTCCACCTTAATTATGGGCCAGGATTGAAGGACTGCAAAGATGTGGAAGGACACCTGAACTCTGGAAAGTTTCTTCAAGAAAAACTGAAGGAACCTTCAGCTCCTTCTTGTGTGGAAAGATCTAGTGGACACCCTTAGAAAGTGGAGTCCATCTAAGTTGGAGTCCACCTAAATTATGGGCCAGGATTGAAGGACTGCAAAGATGTAGAAAGACACCTGAACTCTGGAAAGTTTCTTCAAGAAAAACTGAAGGAAACTTCAGCTCCTTCTTGTGTGGAAAGATCTAGTGGACACCCTTAGAAAGTGGAGTCCATCTAAGTTGGAGTCCACCTAAATTATGGGCCAGGATTGAAGGACTGCAAAGATGTAGAAAGACACCTGAACTCTGGAAAGTTTCTTCAAGAAAAACTGAAGGAACCTTCAGCTCCTTCTTGTGTGGAAAGATCTAGTGGACACCCTTAGAAAGTGGAGTCCATCTAAGTTGGAGTCCACCTAAATTATGGGCCAGGATTGAAGGACTGCAAAGATGTAGAAAGACACCTGAACTCTGGAAAGTTTCTTCAAGAAAAACTGAAGGAAACTTCAGCTCCTTCTTGTGTGGAAAGATCTAGTGAACACCCTTAGAAAGTGGAGTCCATCCAAGTTGGAATCAACCTAAATTATGGGTCAGGATTGAAGGACTGCAAAGATGTGGAAGGACACCTGAACTCTGGGAAGTTTCTTCAAGAAAAACTGAAGGAACCTTCAGTCTAGGCTTAACTTCTCAAAAATCCAGGACAGTGTTAGAAAATTGTCCCTACCTACCATGTGGGTGCCATAACTCCATCCTGCCTGCAACCTGACATCGCCCATTCATAGCAGCCTCCTTGTCCCCTGCTCCCCCCCCCAAAAAAACTTGCCCAGACGAACATCGTTGTCCGAAAATGAAGCGGACTTCAAGAAAAAAAAAATCTGTGAAATTGCCCTATCAGCTTTTTTTTTTTTCCCAAAGCAAGACGAGACAAGAAAAAAAAACACAAATCTATTTTCTCGGTGATCAAACAGTAGATGAACTATCCAAGGGGTGACTTCACAAAGACCTTTGCAATTAGCGCGCTGGGCCTTTGAAAATTGCTTTCTAAATCTGCAGCAGGCAGTTGGTGGAGCGATTACAGATTATGTTAGGATCGAATGTTAAATGCATCTGGTTAGTATCTGATTAATTCTTAATGTACTCCTGGTTGTTTATACGTTGGTTCCTAATCAAAGGGAACGGTCCGTTTGTTCTCTCTTGAGTACGCCTTTCTCTATTCTTCTTTCTGCTTTCCATTTGTTTCTTAGTTTTTGCATGGAAGGATGGAAGAGTTGTGTTGTTGTTATTGTTGCTGTTGGTGGTGGAATTGCCCAGGTAGTTGCTGGCAGGTAAACACTATGCAAATATCTTTTTTTATTTATTTTGCAAACGTTATATAAATAATAGCATGCACCAAGAGCCTGAATCTATCAGAGCATCCTATGTATATATTTACATGGGTGCACACCAGTGGTGGGTTTCAAATTTTTTTAGAACCTCTTCTGTAGGTGTGACCTGCTATGTGGGAGTGGCTTGCCAGCCATGTGACCGGGTGGGAGTGGCCAACTTGTAAAATGTGGTGAAACACACTTAACAACGCTCTTGCTTAGCAACCAAAATGTTGGCTCAGGAACTCTGGCATTGAAGTGTGCAAGTCTTAAAGCTGTCAAGTTACAAGACCCTTGCACCCTTAACCCTTTAGGAAAAAAAAACCCCAGGGGTGTTCAAACTTGACAGCTTTAAGACTTGTGGACTTCAACTCCCAGAATTCCTCCTCTCACTCTTCATCTTGATGATGTGCGGACGGGAGGGGGAAGGGAGCTGGAACCGGTTCTAAAAGGCACTGTAGATTTGTGGAACCTCTTCTATAGAAGAGGTTAGAACTGGCAGGAACCCACCCCTGACTTATTCCAAAGATTAAGATGAATCCTCTTCCAAAACGTATCCATGTCATTTACATTGACAGTTTGAGACGGAACCTACAATACTACATTGTTCTAGAACAGTGTTTTCCAATCTGGGCAACTTTGAGATGTGTGGACTTCAATCTCTAGAATTCCCCAACCAACATGACTTTCGAGAGTTGACGTCCATACATTTCAAAATTGGCTCAGTGTGAAGAGAATGACCTGGAGCACAAATGTGATGGAATGCACCATTCCATGCACCAGAGGTTAGAACTGGCAGGAACCCATCCCTGGTACACACACACACACACAAACACACACACACACACAAACACACACAAAGAGGGGATGGAGAGAGAAAGAGATCTCAGTTTTGCATTTCAGCCTGATACCCAGAATTTCATTACAGAGGCAGGGGAAAATCCATAACTGTAATCACAACGAGCACCGTAAGCGTTGGGCAGTGTGTTTTGCACAGAATAAGGATAACAATGGTGCAAGGTTTCATCAAATTTTAGCTTTGGCTTGCAAATCTTCCTGCTTTTGCATTGGATGAGTGAGTCCCTTCTGCTCAGCGCGCAGAGGCTGAATTCTGTTTGAGAAGGAAAATCCCATATGAAGAACGGTTGCAGGAACTGGGTATGTCTAGTTTGATGAAAAGAAGGACCGGGGGAGACATGATAGCAGTCTTTCCAATATTTAAGGGGCTGCCCTAAAGAAGAGGGAGTCAAGCTATTCTCCAAGGCACCTGAGGGCAGGACAAGAAGCAATGGGTGGAAACTAATCAAGGAGAGAAGCAACTTAGAACTAAGGAGAAACTTCCTGACAGTGAGAACAATTAATCAGTGGAACAGAAGTTGCCTCCAGAAGTGGCGAGTGCTCCAACACTGGAGGTTTTCAAGACGAGATTGGACAACCCTTTGTCTGAAATGGTGTAAGGTTTCCTGCCTGAGTAGGGGGTTGGACTAGAAGACCTCCAAGGTCCCTTCTGACTCTGTTATTCTCTGATTCTAAATTGTACTCGTGTGCTTCTTGGCTTTCGGGCCTGCAGATGTTTTTCTTCCCAGTGCCTGCCCATCTTCATTTTCATTCATGGCAAACGCCTGTGGTCTCGGCAGCATTTGGCTGGTTGTAACAGTTGGCACCAGGCAGCTGTTCACATTTCCCTGCAATGAGAAATGGCTCGCACACCTCTCGCCTTCTCCGTGGAATGGGGTTTTTTTTGGAGAAAAGGCAGCAGTGACCTTCTACCAAAGCTGAGCATGAACAGAAAATGAATGAGGGAGAAATCAGCAAAAGCCGAACTTGGGGGCTCGGGGAGAATGAGGAGGTTCAGGGGAGCCTCTCTTGATGCAGTGTGATAATGGCACAATGGTTAGATGTGAGGTCTAGAACACTAGTTGACTCCCCAAATTACATTTCTCCATCAGAGGTGAATCATCTTTGTGAGACTAAGATGGGGACACCAGGTAATATGAAGGGAGACAGAGGTTGGAGAGAAAGTTGGAGAATAGAAAAGCATAGAAAGCAGAGGAGGGGAATAGAATAGAATAGAATGTAGAATAGAATAGAAAATAGAATAGAATAGAAATAATGGAAAATAGAATAGGAAATAGAATAGGAAATAGAATAGAGAATAGAGAATAGAGAATAGAGAATAGAGAATAGAGAATAGAGAATAGAGAATAGAGAATAGAGAATAGAGAATAGAGAATAGAGAATAGAGAATAGAGAATAGAGAATAGAGAATAGAGAATAGAGAATAGAGAATAGAGAATAGAGAATAGAAAATAGAATAGAATAGAATAGAATAGAAAAGAGAGAATAGAGAATAGAGAATAGAGAATAGAGAATAGAGAATAGAGAATAGAGAATAGAGAATAGAATAGAATAGAATAGAATAGAAAAGAGAGAATAGAGAATAGAGAATAGAGAATAGAGAATAGAGAATAGAGAATAGAGAATAGAGAATAGAGAATAGAGAATAGAGAATAGAGAATAGAGAATAGAGAATAGAGAATAGAATAGAAAAGAAAGAGAATAGAATAGAATAGAATGTAGAATAGATAGAAACAGATCAGGGGTGGGTTCCTGCCAGTTCTAAGCTCTTCTAGAGAAGAGGTTCCACAAATCTACAATGCTGTTTAGAACCGGTGTCAGCTCCCTCCCCCTCTAGTCCGCACATCATCAAAATGAAGAGCGAGAGGAGGAATTCTGGGAGTTGAAGTCCACAAGTCTTAAAGCTGTCAAGTTTGAACACCCCTGGGGTTTTTTTCCCTAAAGGATTAGAGGTGCAAGAGTCTTGTAACTTGACAGCTTTAAGACTTGTGTGCTTCAAATGTCAGAGTTCCTGAGCCAACATAACTGGAGAAGGAATTCTGGGAGTTGAAGTCTACAAGTCTTAAAGCTGTCAACTTTGAACACCCCTGGTTTTTTTTTTCCTAAAGGGTTAGGAGTGCAAGGGTCTTGTAACTTGACAGCTTTGAGACTTGCGTGCTTCAAATGCTAGAGTTTCTGAGCCAACATTTTGGTTGCTAAGTGTTGTTAAGTGAGTTTCACCACATTTTACAAGATGGCCACGCCCACCCAGTCACATGGCCGGCAAGCCACTCCCACAAAGCAGGCCACACCTACCGAAGAGGTTCTAAAAATTTTTTTGAAACCCACCACTGACACAGATAAAACCCCAAGTGCTTCAAGGACCCTCTAAAAAGGATGCAAATGACCAGCTGTCTGCAAGGAGTATAAATCCTTCCGTTCCCCACCGTCCGGTCAGAGCGGAAGAAGCTTCTCGGAGGAGAAGCGAAACCTCTTCAACAGAAATAAAACCAGAAAGTCCAGTTGCCTCTTGAAAAAAAAACACCTGTAGGACAATCCCAACCTGGAGGATGGAGAATCTCCATAGACGAAGAGGCAAGGAGAGAGAGAGAGTAGAATTTCTGAGCCAATCTTATTGATCTTCACCTGGAGCTTTCTCCAACTTTTCATCCTTAACTTCGTCCCGATCTTGGCTCTGCAGTTGCCATGGATTCGGCTGTTTGATTTTTATCGGGGCTACCGATATCCGCCCTAGAAAAAAAAACGGTGGGCCTAGGGAGTTTATTCTTAATTTTAATTGTTTCTTTGTCTTGCTGTGAGCCGCCCAGAGTCCCGATGGCAGTGGGCGGCATACACATTTTATTAAACTTGGAAACTTGGAAACCAGGATCCATTATTAATGCACGGGTGGTGCAGGAGGCCCTTTGGAGGTGGAGAGCGGGAGGGTGGGGGTGGGGAAAGGGTCCAAGATGAAAGAGGGAGGGAGGGAGGGTCGTAATCAGGTGGTCCGCCTTTACCTAGCGGGGCAATTTCTGGCTGGAGTCACACGCGGCCAATTACAGAGTTTGAAATGCCAGCAGCTACACTTAAGAAGGCGAAGGAGGGGTTTTAGAAAGAAGGGGTGGGGAGAGAGAGAAAGAGAGAGAGAATAGAAGGGAGACTAAGAAGGAGGAGAGGGGGGTTGGGTGGGAAGGTTGGGAAGATACAGGAGGGCTGTCTATCTATCTATCTATCTATCTATCTATCTATCTATCTATCTATCTATCTATCATCTAACTATATCTTTATCATCTGTTTTTCTGTCTGTCTGTCTGTCTCATCTTTCTCTCTCTCTCTCTCTCTCTGTCTCTCTCTGTCTCTCTCTGTCTCTCTCTCTCTCTCTTTCTCTCTCTCTCTCTCTCTCCCCTTTCAAGCGAGAACCTCATTAACACATGGCAGGAGGGCCAGCCTGGGGTTCCATTAAAAGGGTCTCGCCAGCCGCAGGTGGGTGGGTGCGGCAGCCGAGAGGCCAGGATCAAATGGCTTGAAAGAAAACCGTCATTAAATTTTCATCGGCTGACTGCCCGGAGAAGAGGCAATTCTGGGATGAGTGGATCACAAGGGAGGTGGCTTGCAGAGGGGCCTGTGTGTGTGTGTGTGTGTGTGTGTGTGTGTGTGTGTGTTTGATGGGGAGGGGCATCAACCCAAGAAGCTTTCAAAGACCTGGGAGTCCAGGAGAGCAGCTGGGGGAGATGAGTTGGAGGGATGCCTTGAGAGAGTTGATGGACAAGAATCATCTCGCCATCATGCCACCCACCTGCAAGGCTGGTGGAAATGTTTAGTAACCTGTCCCGCTCTTAAGTGTTGGAAACGGGAGTTCGCGTCTTTTTGAGGGACAACGGACAGAGGGGACCTAAAAAGAGAAGAAAGGGGCCTTCGCGTGCTTTAGAAGAACTGGCCACTCTCTTCTTTGTAGAAAACTTTGGATGTCAATTAGCTGAAACGCATCCCCCATCTCGGAAGAGGTGCTGCCCACGTGTGCAAATGTGAGAATGCCTATTTCAAGAGGAACCCTGGGGCAGTGAATAATCCCCCTTTCCCTTCCTTTCTTCCTCCCTCCCTTCCTCCCTCTCTTTCTTTCCTTCCTTCTTTCCCCCCTCCCTCCCTTCATCATTCTTCCCTCCCTCCCACCCTCTATCCATTCATTCTTCCTCCCTCTCTCCTTCTATCCTTCCTTCCTTCCTCCTTCTCTCGCACTATCCTTCCTTTCTTCCTTCCTTCTTCCTTCCTTCCTTCTTTCCTTCCTCCCTCCCTCTATCCATCCATCCTCCCTCCCTCTATCCTTCATTCCTTCTTTCCTCCCTCCGTCCATCCATCCATCCATCCATCCATCCATCCATCATTCTTCCCTCCCTCTCAACCTCTATCCATCCATTCTTCCTCCCTCTCTCTCTCTATCCTTCCTTCCTTCCTCCTTCTCTCGCACTATCCTTCCTTTCTTCCTTCCTTCTTCCTTCCTTCCTTCTTTCCTTCCTCCCTCCCTCTATCCATCCTCCCTCTATCCTTCATTCCTTCTTTCCTCCCTCCCTCCCTCCCTCCATTCATTCATCCATCCATCCATCATTCTTCCCTCCCTCCCACCCTCTATCCATCCATTCTTCCTCCCTCTCTCTCTCTATCCTTCCTTCCTTCCTCCTTCTCTTGCACTATCCTTCCTTTCTTCCTTTCTTCCTTTCTTCCTTTCTTCCTTTCTTCCTTTCTTCCTTTCTTCCTTTCTTCCTTTCTTCCTTTCTTCCTTTCTTCCTTTCTTCCTTTCTTCCTTCCTTCTTCCCTCCCTCCCTCCTTCCTTCCTTCCCGAATTGCTCCTGAATTGGCATGTCAGTTGCATTTCCATGCTTGCAACTGAAGGATATAATGACGTTACATCAATTAACGCTCTCCCAACACATTGGTCTGAAGGAAGTTGCAATTTCTGATCCAATTAATAGCTGCATTTTAAGACTCTGTACAGAAGGGCAAGGGGAACAATGAGCTGAGGTTTACGGTAAGATGATAAATTCTTCAGAGATGCATGACAGTTAGTATTTGGCTCCTGACCATGATGGTGTCAACTCTGAAGTTGGCCTGATTGAGTCCTTTTTCTAGCCTCTGTGCAAGAAGCCCTCCTGGTGTTGATAGCTTTCGCTCCCCTTCTCTTCCTCCTTTCTTCCTTGCTTGACTCATTCTCTCTTCCTGCACGGAAATCTTCTTCTGTACTTGGTAAGAGGCATTAATGCAGTTGGATAGTAACATGCATAACAATCACCATCTCCAGGGAGTTGAAATGCTGTGATGAGAATGAAGTGCAAATGATGGCATTGATTAGTTGGAATCAATAGAAATCCAAAACTGAAAAGCCGTCACAGCAGACGCAGGTAAAGTATGGACGTTTCTCACTAAGGAATATTCATAGATTTCCTATTCCAGCCTCCAGTTAAACAGAAATAAGTACACAAAGCCCTTGTCCAACATGCTACACGTATTTAGCAGATCCATTCACTTGCTTTTCTTGTGGTTAGTCAAAGAATCCAAAACTGGTAATCCAGCCTGAATATCTGGCCGACTGTGCCATGAACCATAACAATAGCAATAATTTGCAGCAACTTTCTCGTCAAGAATTGGTTGGACAATTCATCCAGTTTTACCACGAGAAAAGACCTCAGAACTTCGATGCAACAAAACTTTGGGAGTTTGGAAGGATTTCTCTGTAAAAAAAAAACCAAAGTGGTCATTTTTAGATTTTAGATTTTATTTATTATTTATAGGCCGCCCTTTTCCCTGAGGGGACTCAGGGCGGCTTACAATTCATGGGAGGGGGTGTGCAAGACAAAACATAAGACAGTACGTGAATAAAAAAATAAACAATAAAACACAACTTTCATTCAACATTCGGGTGGGGCGGATTAGAATCTTTATCCCCAGGCCTGACGGGATAGCCAGATCTTAAGGGCTGTGCGGAAGGTCTGGACGGTGGTGAGGGTGCGAATCTCCACGGGGAGATCGTTCCAAAGGGTCGGAGCTACTACTGAAAAGGCTCTCCTCCGCGTAGTCGCCAGTCGGCACTGACTGGCGGATGGAACTCCGCTAATTGCAAAGTTGTGTCCGACCCATCGCGACCCCATGGACAACGTTCCTCCAGGGCTTCCTGTCCTCTACCATCCTCTGGAGTCCATTGAAGCTCATGCCGACTGCTTCGGTGACTCCATCCAGCCACCTCCTTCTCTGTCCTCCCCTTCTTCTCTTGCTCTCCATCGTTCCCAGCATGAGGCTCTTCTCCAATGAGTCCTTCCTTCTCATTTGGTGGCCAAAGTCTTTGAGTTTCATCTTCAGGATCTAACCTTCTAGAGAGCAGTCAGGGTTGATCTCCTCTAGGAATGACCGGTTTAGTCAGTCTTTATCTAAATCTATCTACCTATTTATCTACCTACATATACATCTATGTTGTTGTTAGTTGCAAAGTCATGACTGACCCATCACGACCCCATGGACAACATTCCTCCAGGCCTTCCTGTCCTCTACCATCCTCTGGAGTCCATTGAAGCTCAAGCCGGCTGCTTTGGTGACTCCATCCAGCCACCTCCTTCTCTGCCGTCCCCTTCTTCTTCTTTTGCCCTCCATCGTTCCCAGCATGAGGCTCTTCTCCAATGAGTCCTTCCTTCTCATTTGGTGGCCAAAGTCTTTGAGTTTCATCTTCAGGATCTAACCTTCTAGAGAGCAGTCAGGATTGATCTCCTCTAGGATTGGCCAGTTTGATCACCTTGCAGCCCAAGGGACTCACAGGACAGGTCATTTGGAAGCAAATTTTGCTTCCCAAAATACAGCTGTTTGCCTTACCCCAATGCAGAACTGGGACCGAAAGGTTTGAATAAGTTAGGGAATAGACGTCACTCATGTTCAGAGCCCAGCTCTCTCCCTGCAGGAAAACCCAGTAGCTTAGCTCAGCATTTCTAGGTTGAGATGGGAATGACCTTTTTTTTTTTTAAATCTGAAACCTTGGGGAGCTCCTGCCAATCAATGCAAATTATATTAGGGCTGTAAAATAAATTACACCAGGTCTGGAAATAAGTTATGGTAGAGAGAGGTAAAATAAATGGTTCTATGGATGGAAATAAATTACGCCAAGGAGGGTGGAATAAATCTGCCAGGAAGGTTGAGTAGGCAGTACCAGAGAAGGTTCTGGGGCTATCTTTCATACTTGGCTGGGGGAGGCTCTGCAAATTGAAATGCTGATCTGGCAAAATGCCATTCAAGAGAGCAAGTCTAGGCAAACGCTGGGGGCAAAATCTTTGCTTGGGAAATGTATATTAAAAATAGGTTGGAGGCATTGCATTACAAAAAGTAGAAATGATACCATATGTAGCTGCATAGACTAAAATGCCAAGGCGTCTGTTAAGGCAACTAGGTTTATTGAAGGAACATAGAAACCAGCCAAAACTATTTACTAGAAAGATAGGGTAGGGTAGGGTAGCGTAGGGTAGCGTAGACTAGACTAGACTAGACTAGAATATATAATAGACTAGAATAGAAATAATAAAATAATGAAGTAATAGAATAGAATATAGAATAGAATAGAATAGAAATAATGAAGTAATAGAATAGAATATAGAATAGAAATAATAAAATAATGAATAGAATAGAAATAATAAAATAATAGAATAGAATATAGAATAGAATAGAATAGAAATAATGAAGTAATGAAGTAATAGAATAGAATATAGAATAGAAATAATAAAATAATGAATAGAATAGAAATAATAAAATAATAGAATAGAATATAGAATAGAATAGAATAGAATAGAATAGAAATAATGAAGTAATGAAGTAATAGAATAGAATATAGAATAGAATAGAATAGAATAGAATAGAATAGAATAGAAATAATAAAATAATGAAGTAATAGAATAGAATATAGAATTGAATAGAAATAATAAAATAATGAATAGAATAGAATAGAATATAGAATAGAATAGAAATAATGAAATAATAGAATAGAATATAGAATAGAATATAAAATATAGAAATGGAGTAGAGTAAAGCAGAGCAGAGCAGAATAGAATATAGAGTAAAATATAGAAATGAATAGAATAGAATAGGAGTAGAGTAGAGTAGAACAGAACAGAACAGAACAGAACAGAACACTACCTACCAAGTACCCAAATTATGTCACATCTTCCCTTCTTCTCCATTTGTAGCAAAACCACTTCAGAAGAAGACAGCAAGCAGTCAGCTCAGGCAGTGACCCACGTCTCTGCACAACCCACGTACGCTCCAACCTGGGAGGAAAGAGTGACCGTGGAAATTGACTCCATCAAGGCAGGAGAAGAAGGTGGGGCCGCTTTGGAAGATCTGTGAAGCTTGGTGGGACTGAATGAACGAATTGAAGGGAGGAGGAGGAAAAAGAACCAACCCAAAACAAGAAGGATAGATTCAGTCGTGGTGACGATGGGGGAAGGTTGGAAACTCTTAAGGATCAGGTTGGGGGGTGGGGGGTGTTGAGGGTCCTGGAGAACATCTACACGGTCCTTAAGAGTTGACGCCAACTTGATGGCACTTCATCAATCAATGGGATGCAAGAGTTTAAAAAGTTTGCGTGCCAAACTGAAAGGAATTCGGTGGCATAAACACATGAGGTGGTACCCAGCTAGCAGATTGTGCATGCAGAGTTCTGCTCCTGAATCCTTCCTTTCCCCATCAAGAAAATGAGTCTATATTTAATAATTGTCTACCAAATAGTCCCGCTTATCTCCTAGCTAGGAACCGGGATCTGTGCTCTGCTATCTCTGGCTCGTTCCCTCCTAGCTCCGTTGCCTACCTTAATGGGGAAATGATGATTGATAATTGAGGTGTTTTCCCAAGACGGTAACCATCCGTCCTGGTGGCTTGGTCTTTATTCTTCCAAGCTGAGCGATGTTATGCGGGTAATCATAATAATACTAATGGCATTAGAGTTAAGCAATTAGATTAATGCCAGACACTGGCGCAACGAAGCCAGCCAGTCGTAGCACTCCAGGTAATTCCATTACGGCTACTGATTCAGTGAAACAAGACAGTGTTTGATGTACTCCGCTACCTATCTCAGCCCCAGAAGGAAGAAGATGGGGCCTTCTGCAGAGTTTCAAGGTTGGTTCCCTAAATCCAGTTGGAGGAAGCTGCTTTCCTAGGCAAGGCAATGGGACAGGGGTATCGACAGGACAGGTCAAAAGAGTCAAGATGAGGGCCAGGGTTGCGTGGACCGGGACCTGCTCCTTTAAGGGTGCAGCACCCCCAAAAGGACACACACCCCCCGCGAGACCTGGAGATGCCCTCCGAGAAAAAAGAAAAACATCTTCACCAAAAGACCTGTCAAATGCTTCTGCTGGAGAGAAAGTTTTCCCTATCCGATCTAGGGCATCTCCGTTTCTTGGCGTTGTCCAAAGTCAACACTGGAGTCATGTGGCCAGCAAGGCTGTATGCCAAAAGGTCCATGGAAACAGGGGTAATAGATTCTGGTGTTTCTAGCCCCATCTTTGCGTGACCCGTCAAATGCGCGCCCAACAAATGCGCGCCGAGGAAACCGCGCCCGCCATCAACAAACAACATAGTGGGACGCGAAAACAACATTGTAAAGGGTTAGGATTAGGGTTATAATGTTGTTTTCACGTCCCATTATGTTGTTTGTTAATGGCGGGCGCGGTTTCATCAGCGCAGATTTGTCGGTGAACCCATCTTTGTTGCCCTGCTTACAGAAACTGCCTCTCCGGTTAACCCTGGTCACATTGTCACAGCTAAGGCGAAGCGCCCATCGACGTGAGTGTCGTTGACTTGGCCACCCCCGCCCGCTCACATGATTACCGAGCCCCGCCCACCCAGCCGGTCATTAGGGCAGAGAACCTGTTCTTAAATTATTTTAATCCCACCACTGGATTTCACCCTTCCTTCTCTGACCAAGAGGTTGTGAGGTTAGGTGGTGGACATCCAGGCGGCATCTGAAGTCACGGTGTTCTTGGAGTTGGTGATTGCAATCAGAAAGAAAATGAATTGATGGGAGGCAACTCCAGAGAGAGAGAAAGAAAAGAGAGAGGGAGGGAGAGAGAGAGGGAGGGAGAGAGGGAGAGAGAGAGAAGAGGGAGATACAAAGAAATCCATGTTTTGGGCAGGAGCCGGGCAAGGCTGTTGCTCGTGGTTATCTATTTAGTCCTAGTTACGTGGTGCCTCTGCCCCCTCCCTTCACCAGTGGGGGGGTCACACAGAAAGCGACTGGCAACTAATGATTGAGGAAATGAAGCTGTATTCATCCGTTGTCAAGGCTCACAGGAGAGGCAGGCCTGCCTTCTTGGGCAAGGGATTTGTGGGACAAAGAATAATGGCCACGGCGAGAACAACCCTGCTGGGGGGGTGGGGGGAGATAATGAGACAGGCTGGCAGACAGGCTGGAGAGCATCTCCCGACGCAAAGCAACAAGGTCTCCCTGGCTTGGGACTTCCTTAATAAGGTCAGATTGGAGCTTCAGCTGGATTCTCAGGAAGCTCAGGAAATGCTATGGAGCAGTGGTGAAATCTAAATTTTTTCTCCCACAGGTTCTGTGGGCGTGGCTCGGTGGGAATCATGTGGCTGGGTGGGCGTAGCTATGTAGTCATGTGACTGGGGGTTCAAAAGACGGAAATTCACTTTAACAATGTCCTGCTGGAGCAGGGGGTTGGACTAGATGGCCTCCAGGTGACTTCCAGCCCTGGATTGCTGTGCTCTTTCAAGGTATCCTCTGAAGCTGGGTCTAATGCCAGGTTTGTGGTCCTTCCTCCCTCTCCTTTTCTTTCTTTCTTTCTTTCTTTCTTTCTTTCTTTCTTTCTTTCTTTCTTTCTTTCTTTCTTCCTTCCTTCCTTCCTTCCTTCCTTCCTTTCTTCCCTCCCTTCTTTCTTTCTTTCTTTCTTTCTTTCATTCTTTCCTTCCTTCCTTCCTTCCCTCCCGGTTTTTCTCCCATCCCTCTTTCTTTCTTTCCTTCCTTCCCTCCCATTTTTTCTCCCATCCCTCTTTCTTTCTTTCTTTCTCCCTTCCCTCCCTTTTTTCTTCCCATTCCTCCCTCTCCCTTTTTTCTTCCCATTCCTCCCTCTTTCTTTCTTTCTTTCTTTCTTTCTTTCTTTCTTTCTTTCTTCCTTCCTTCCTTCCTTCCTTCCTTCCTTCCCCCCAGTTTTTCCTCCCATCCATCTTTCTTTCTTTCTTTCCTTCCTTCTTTCCTTCCCTCCCATTTTTTCTCCCATCCCTCTTTCTTTCTTTCTTTCGCAGCACCCGCACCCCCACCCCCATTTTTAGCCTAGCAGGCCTCAGATAATCCTCCTAAGAGCAAAAAACGGACCCCAAATGCTAAAAGAAAAAGTAAAAAAAAAAACTTTGTATCATTGTGCAGCACAGCTGATCATCAGAACATTGTTAAGCATTTTTTTACTACCGGTTCAGGCCAACGGTAGCATTTTTTATTACCAGTTTGGGTAGTACTGGTTCGGTTTGTTACCGGTAGTTCCAGTTGAAATAACAGAAGAGGACTATTTCAACTTATCAAATTCTGAAAACTCCCCATTTTGAGTCCACTCAAAAGATTAACTCTCTTCCACTCGATTTTCACAGAAATATGGTTCAACTTTCATTGTCTGGCTTTGCTTTCATACTCTTAAATTATTAAGTTTCTTATTAATCTTGAAGTCTTAGCTATTGGGGTGTTTATTTTTGATGGAGCAGTCAAAAAAAGATTTTAATTCTATCATGCCCCAATTTTCTCATTGTCTAATAAATGCCTTGCATGTTTGAAGTTCATTTTTTATTTTAACAGAGCGCTATTGCAATTCCTTCTCTTCCTGTCCCTTCCCTTCTTCCTCTCCCCTTCTCTCCCCCTCTTCCCCCCATCTCTGGCAACGTTACAGGAAAAAAAATAAAGGTGGGGTGGAAAAAATAAACGAAACATACACAAATGTGTTCGAAAGGAAGAGAAAGAAAAGGCTTCGGATGGGAATGGAAGTTAAGGTGTATTTTTGCAGATAATAATACAAACATTTACAATCCTTTTAAGGTGTTTTTTTTAGCTCTTTCTACCACAGCCTAACATAACTATTCCCTGTGGATATCCCACCCCACCCCCGAGATGTAAATTCCAAACCAAAATGTAGACACTATCAACTATTTATCACACCTTCGTCTTCCCTTCAAGTAGTGCCTGATTACAGTTCAGCACCAAGGACAGCGCTCTCTGCTCGGAAGACAAGGGGAGGGGAGGGGGTCCCCAAGGATTGGGAGCCTCTTCAGGCCCCTTTTCACACGTACAGCTAAGAATAATGAGTTTTATCAAGGGAATGAATGGGAGCTTGTGTTCTTTGCCTGGGCCTTTTGTTCCACACAGCTTTTAAAACTTTGCTTAGCGGTGTTAGAAATTCATAAGGTGATGATAATTGGCGAGATTAGAAATTAGCACATGGGTGGGGGCTTGTGTCAGATGACAATACAATGGTTTTCCTACTGCAATTATAATGCAGTAGACATGTAAAGTGATGGATATTGAGATATCTGTCTGAATCTATCATCTCTCTCCATCATCTCTCTCTCATCTCCCTCTCTCTTTCTGTCATCTCTCTCATCTATCTATCATCTATCTATCTATATCTATCTATATCTATCTATATCTATCTATATCTATCTATATCTATCTATATCTATCTATATCTATCTGTCTGTCTGTCTGTCTGTCTGTCTGTCTGTCTATCTATCTATCTATCTATCTATCTATCTATCTATCTATCTATCTATATCTAACATCTATATCTATATCTAGCTATCAATCAATCTATCATCTATCAATCATCTATCTATATCTCTATCTATCTATCTATCAATCATATATCTATATCTTTATCTATCTATCTATCTATCTATCTATCTATCTATCTATCTATCTATCTATCTATCTATCTATATCTATCATCTATCTACTACATCTATCTATCTATCTATCTATCTATCTATCTATCTATCTATCTATCTATCTATCATCTATCTTATCTATCCATCTATCTTATCTATCCATCTATCTACATCTTCATCTATCTATCTATCTATCTATCATCTATCATCTATCATCTATCATCTATCATCTATCATCTATCATCTATCATCATCTACATCTCTCTCTCTCTTTCTCTCTCTCTCTCTAACATCTATCTATCTATCTATCTATCTATCTATCTATCTATCTATCTCTCCATTCATCCATCTATTTATCTATCTATCTGTCATCTATCACCATCATATCCCTCTTTCCTATCTATCTATCTATCTATCATCTATCTATCTATCTATCTATCTATCTATCTATCTATCTATCATCTAACTATATCTTTATCATCTGTTTGTCTGTCTGTCTGTCTCTCTCATCTCTCTCTCTCTCTCATCTCTCTCTCTCTCACTCACTCTCTCTCTCTCTCTCTCTCTCTCTCTCTCATCTCTCTCTGTTGATGGAGTTCTGAACTCTCAGTAACTAACAAGCATTTGGAATAGGTTTATGAGAGATAAACGAACAAAAACACCAATCAATTTTGCAACAACTAGGGAAGGGTAGATATTTGGCTCTCTTTCCAATTTTAAAAGCAGCCCCCTCTGCTCTAATTTTTTTTTACCAGAGGAGCATCTTTTAGAGAAGGGCTGTTAATCCACCCGACTCCATTATTTGTCAGGTCGCAATCAGCTGCCACCCTCCCCATTGAAAACCGTGCTTTCTCCCCAGAGCAGGGCAAACAATATAGAAAGGACCAAAGAATCTGCATTCTCTTTTTTTTTCCCCTTTCATGTGCCTAATAGCTCCCCTGGGGGAGTTATTTAGATTGGGGAAATGGCAGGAAAGGCTGGGAGATTAAATGTCACCGCTCCGATCAAAAGCAGCAGCCTGGCGCCCCGCTTGCTTTCAAGGAAAGAAAATAAAAATGAAAAGAGCTGACCACGATTCTTGCTCTCGCTGGCATTTTTGTGGCTTAATCTGACCGCCTTTGTCTTTCCAGATGTGTCTCTCACTGTAGCTGACAAGGACACCAAAGAAATTCTTGCGAAATACAACATCCCTGTGAAATACCTCCGTCCTTTCCATCATTACCACTGCGCCTTGGTGCTGGTGAGTCATGTAAGCCAGAGGTCTCCAACCCTCTGATCGCAGACCAGTGGTGGGATTCAGCCGGTTCGCACCTATTCGAGAGAACCGGTTGGTAACTTTCTAAGCAGTTGAGAGAACCGGTTGTTGGAAGAAATCTCCTTTTGTTTTTCTCAACTTTACAGGGCTAATCCTGTAAGGAAGGCAGGAAGGAAACATTCTGGTGTTGTTTCTAGCCTCATCTTTATCGCCCTGCTTACAGAAACTGCCTCTCTGGTTAACCCTTATTCCATTGTAATAGCTAAGGTGAAACGCCCACCAACGTGAGTGATGTTGAGTTGGCCATGCCCACCCAGTAACATGACCACCAAGCCCCACCTACTATGCTGGTCATTAGGGCAGAGAACCGGTTGTTAAATTATTTGAATCCCACCACTGCCGCAGATCAGTACTGGTTCACGGCCTGGGTAGCCCAGCTGGATGTGAATGGTGGGTGTGCGAATCCTACTGTAAACTCTTACCATATGCGGGATCCAGGTTGCACGCTGCTCCTCTCCACCCACCATCCTAGTCCGTGGAAAAGTGGTCTTCCATGAAACTGGCCTCTGGTGCCAAAAAGGTTGAGGGCCGCTGATGTAATCTACCTGTTTATACTTTAAAGGAGAATATTTGCAAGTAAGGGTTGGAATGAGGGGCTATCCTGCTGATGTAATTTAGTTTGTTACCTCGTTCGGGTAATGAAAGATCTGCAAGAAAACAACCAAGCTCAGAGAGCACCAAGGTCCCCACAGTTCTCCTCCCCATCCCCTCCAAACGCCTCCTTCTCCTCTTTCTTCTTTTTCTCCTCCTCTTCCTCCTTCACCACTCTCTTCTAGTACTGATGATGTTACCTAGTGGGGTAATGAAACAAGCTCAGAGAGCACCAAGAATCCTTCCCCTGGAGTGGGGAGGGAATGGAGATTTTGCAGTATCCTTCCCCTGGAGTGGGGAGGGAATG
>NW_028261382.1:4036635-4066573 GCF_051295495.1 Thamnophis sirtalis
ATTTATTTGTCTTCTATGCCGCCCACTCCCGGAGGACTCCGGGCGGCTCACAAAAGACAAGGGAAAGAGGGGAACGAGACAAAGACAACATATTAAAAACAAAACCAACATTCACAATTTCCGTGGAGGTAGATGCTTCTCAGCTCCCCCCAGCCTGCTGGAACAGCCAGGACTTGGTGGCTTTGCAGAAGGCCGGGAGGGTAGTAAGGGTCCAGATTTGAAAACAATGAGTCACACCTTCCATGTGATGTCACGCTTGGGGCACTGTTCTTGATAAATTAGGATAATAAAGTGGTTCAGAATTTTGAGGGGGAGAGGACACGATGTGAAATAAATCTATTGTTGTGGTCTGCCAATGGCCTGAGGAGCTGGCAGCAGATTCGGACAGTGAGGAGGTTGGGGAGGAACCTGGGCCAGTCCTGGAATCTGGGGAAGGCTCTGATGAGGGCTCTGTGTCGGAGGCAGAGAGGGGGCCAGAGCTGTGTGCCAGTTATCAGCTGCCCTCAGAGCAATAGCAATAGCAATAGCAGTAGACTTATATACCGCTTCATAGGCCTTACAGGCCTCTCTAAGCGGTTTACAGAGAGTCAGCATATTGCCCCCAACAATCTGGGTCCTCATTTTACCCACCTCGGAAGGATGGAAGGCTGAGTCAACCCTGAGCCGGTGAGATTTGAACCGCTGACCTGCTGATCTAGCAGTAGCCTGCAGTGCTGCATTTAACCACTGCGCCACTGCGTCAAACATCAGTGAGGCAGATGAACAGCTGGAGCCTATTCCCAGTGTGCACATGCGCAGAGTTGCCAGACAAAGGGAACAGCTAAAGAACGGGTTGACGGGAGGAAGGCCACAGGTGGACGGTGAATGGCCCCTCCCAGAGGACATAAAAGAGGAGCAAAAGGGGAGTGGAGTTTGCAGGAGACCATTGGTTCGCTTAATTGTTTCGTGACTCTCCGAGACTCCTTGCCAGGTTCTGCAGATCTCGGCCTGGCAGCTCTCCAAGCCAGATAAGGTCTGTGACTGTAAATCCTCCCTTGAAAGACGTTGCTGGATGTGAATGAGCAGAATTCACAGCAAATTAATAAAAGGGGTTTTTGTTGGGACAAGGAGTTTCCTTCATGCTTTTAGGAAGCCTCAGTCAGAACATCTATAGAACTGGAGGAGTTTATAAACCATGCACATCTTCTGCTTAACAATCCAGAGCTTCTTCATCTCCAAAAGACACCTGTCCAAACTTATATTGGAAACCTCCACAGAGAGAGAATTACGATTCTTCTAAATCAGTGTTTGTCAACCTTGGCATCTTGAAGAAGCGCGGACTTCAATTCCCAGAAGTCCCCAGCCAGCCTTGTGGGGATGAGGAGTTCTGGGGGTTGAGGTCCACATCTCTTCGAGCTGCCAAGGTTGACGAACACTGCTTAGATATCCGCTGATCGCAAGAGATTAGCACAGGCCAAATACGAAACATTTGTGGCCGTGTAGGTATCTGGAAATAACCACAATGATGAGAAAAACAACCAAAAAAATGCCTTGTGACATCATAACACAAGCTCTCGCCTTTCGTACGGTCGGATTTACTGGCTTTCAACCCTGAAGCTGACCTGACCGAAGCCACCTTGGAGCTTCAGGGTTGCCACATAGGGGGGGAGATTAGAGATAGCTGGCGTTTTGTAGCCAAAATCAAATACTTTCTCTTGGGAACCAAGGACATTCTCACACCCGGTGAGAGGAAGGAGGAGTACTGTCACTAGGCAACCAGGCAGTGCTTTGATTGGAGCCTGTGACTGACTGATTGGGATTGAGGGAAGACTTTGGCTTTTGTGTGAAAGCCGTGGGAACCTTCAAAGTCGGTTTTCACCACATCGGTGCCAATATGGTATCTCCAATTAAGCTATTCTTTGAGGAATTCATCTCCTCGCTATGGGTCTATTGCTTGAAACCCTGACGATGGCCGTAGCCTTTCACAACAGCCAAATCTTTGATGTTGGTTTAGTTGAAAGCCATTTTTATTCTTTCTCCAGGAATGGAAGAAGCATTATTGTATTTACTTTTGTGCCAACTAGAGCAATTTATGGCATTGAACTTTCTAGACTATTCTCCAGGGTAGCATGAACTGTAATGAACAGCTCCTGATTTACTTATCAATTACAGTTCCTTAGAGTAGTGTTTCTCAACCTTGGTGACTTTAAGTCCTGTGGACTTAACTCAACTCCCTATTCTGGGAGTTGAAGTCCACAGGACTTAAAGTCACCAAGGTTGAGAAACACTGCCTTAGAGCCATCTCAAGAACAAACCCGTAAGAGCCGAGGTGGCACAATGGTTAAATACAGCACTGCAGGCTACTTCAGCTGACTGCAGTTCAGCAGTTCAGCTGTTCAAATCCCACTAGGCTCAAGGTTGACTCAGCCTTCCATCCTTCCGAGGTGGGTAAAATGAGGACCCGGATTGTTGTTGGGGGCGATATGCTGACTCTGTAAACCGCTTAGAGAGGGCTGAAAGCCCTAGGAAGCGGTATATAAGTCTAACTGCTATTGCTATTGCTAAGCCTCCTACCGCTTTGCTTTATCGTTTTCTTTGCACCTTCTGATCTCTTTTCATTCCGGTCTTTGGTTTCCCCTCCAACAGCCTCGGAAGAAGGACCAAACAGGAACCAAGTTGTACGCGTCGATCCTTCGCAAACGTAGCCTCATCCCACGCTACGCTGGAGTGAACTACACAGGGCTTGAGGTGAGGGCCCAGAACAAGGGATTGAAAAATTATTAGATCCAAGCCATTGGGGAGATAGATGGGTCACCGAGAGCTTCATGAATAAGTCAAGTGGAGCGAGACCTGTGATGATATATATATATATATATATATATATATATATATATATATATATATATATATGTATGTATGTATGTATGTATGTATGTATGTATGTATGTATGTATGTATGTATGTATGTATATATATATATATACACATATATATATGCAAATGAGATTCTGGCAGCAGTAATTAAATGAAGCATTATATATATATTGGATATCCTTTTTTTATTAACAAACATGTAAAATACACATACACACAAAAATTAGACGTACACCACATTTATACAATACAGTACGAACAGGAACTTCCTGTTTTTTTATAATAGCAATCATCAATCGATACCGCTCACCTTAGATTATTTCCCCTTCTATTGTATTTCATTTGGATTTCATCATTCTAAACCCTCTTATTTTACTCATAACTATTATTTTTGAGTTTTGTTATATTCTTTCATTGATTTTTGTTTCTTTCCTCCATCCACCTATACTATTTATCCCATATCTGGTAGAATTCTGATTCTTCCTTTCCCTGGATTTCTTTAGTTAGTTTATCCACTTCGGCACAGTCCATAACCTTTCTTATTATTTCATCTTCATTTGGGATTAATTTATTTTTCCATTTCTGGGCAAAGGCAATCCTTGCCGCTGTAAGTATATGTAGTATTAAATACTGGATTTCTTTTTTGTATTTCACCGACATATCCTTACTAATATATATTTTTTATTATTCCTAGAAGAAACAGCTCAGGGTTCATGTCAATTTTTTTGTTCTATTGTTTCTTCTAACCATTTTTGAATTTTGGTCCAGGATTCTTTGGCTTTTGGACACGTCCACCACATATGGTAGAAGGTCTCCTTTTGGTGATTACATTTCCTACAGTTTGGAGATCTATTTGGGAACATTTTGGCCAATCTCGCCGGGATGGGGTGGGGGGAATGCCACCTATAAAACATTTTGTAGATGTTTTCCTTGTAGGATGCCAACATTGTCCATTTATAATTCCCCTCCTCCATAATTTTTCCCAGTGCTCCAATTCAATATTGTACCCAAAGCTTTTAAGCCCAAATTATCATTGTTTCCTTCACAGTTTCCTCCTCCATTTTGAATTTTAAGAGACAATGGTATGTTTGATTTTTTTTTCTTTAAGATGAGAAATGTGACCGTTGTTTCTCTTGGTGCTGAAATGTGTGTGATATGAAAGATCCTTAACTGGTCAAGAGATGGTTGTTTACTTTACAAACAACCGTTTCTTGACCCCTTCATGATGCTTCAAGTCGCACACATTTAGAACTTGGTGGTCTTCAACAGAAACTGAATTTCAAAAAGGTCTAAAGAAGGACCTCCATGGATGATTTTTTTTAAAAACAACAACCAACAATTCAAGTAATTGACACAATTCTACAGGGGAAGAGTGCAGGGAATATTCCTTCCCACAGTGCTTCGGGGAATCTGTTCCTCATATTTTCCATTTCCATTCCAATTTTAGGTTTTTCTTCAAGGGATCAATGAAACTCTTGCGCAGCCTGGTGGCAAAGTGAAAGCCGTTGCTAGAATAGTGAACAACATTGGGGCTTACACGTGAGTAACAGACCCTGAGTAAGGAATGTGCAGGTATTCTGACCTAGGCTTCCCCAAAAAGCACGAAGCAGACTCCTCGTCCTGACAAAACCCCTTTTATTCAACGAATGTGAATTCCTCTCATTCACACTCA
Source organism: Thamnophis sirtalis (assembly GCF_051295495.1). Classification (NCBI taxonomy): domain Eukaryota; kingdom Metazoa; phylum Chordata; class Lepidosauria; order Squamata; family Natricidae; genus Thamnophis; species Thamnophis sirtalis. Next base: position 4,041,161 of record NW_028261382.1, read on the forward strand.
GCAAAGGCTTGGCAAACAGTCTTTCAAAGGGGTATTTATGACCACAGACCTTATCTATCTTGGAAAGCTGCCATGTAAATATTTTCCAAATGCGGTGCTGTGCAAGGAAAGGCTGGGCACAGAGTCTCTGAGATTCACGGACAGATCTTCACACTCCTGAAACGAACTGACGAACGAACGAATGGTTTCCTGCAAAAGCCCTCTCCCCTTTGGCTCCTCTTTTATTTCCTCTGGGAGGGGTCATTCACCATTCCCCTGTGGCTTTACTCCCAAGTCGATTTCTGATTTCTGAGCTGTTCTTTTCTTCTGGCAGCTCTGCGCAGGCACACACTGGGAACAGGCTCCAGCTGTTCGTCTGCCTCACTGCTGTCTAGCTCTGAAGGCAGCTGAGAACTGCCAGACAGCCCTGGCCCCCTCTCTGCCTCCAATGCAGAGCCCTCATCAGAGCCTTCCCCAGACTCCAGGACTGGCCCATGTTCCTCCTCAACCTCCTCACTGGCCGAATCCGCTGCCAGATCCACTGGCAGACCACAACAGTATATATACACATGTGTGAGGTGGCAACCTCATTGGGATTGTGTACTAACTTCCTGAAGATCCAGAAAAGAAACAGTGAGGCTTTCTAAGAAAGTTGACCTCTAAATGACATGAATGGGACAATTGCAATTCACTCCAAGCTCTCTGGTTTGTCTGAATCATGTGATATATAACTATCTCCTTCTAATTTTCCTGCCCAGAGATTGGTTCAGAAAGTCAAAAGTTGTGTAAGGCCATAAATGTATCTTAGCTTGGTGGAATTTACTTCTGAGCAGCCTTCATGGTGTGGCACAAGGAGCCCCGTTGAGTAGTACAGGATTTCCTTTTGAGAAGATGTCTACCAGACTGGGATTATGCTGCAATTAGAATCATCTTGCCAGCAATCAAATGGCGCCAAGCTGTGGATAACAAATAATTCTTCTTCTGTCCTTTTCATTCTTTCTAAAGACGGGAGATGCAAACCCGGTTACCTGATGCTCCAGCAGTTCCTTTGACTGTGGTGAATTTCCCCGATCCTATAATGGAGGATTTTGACGTCCCTCGAGTCAACAACCATGGATATCCACAGGTAGGAGGGGGGAAGAGGCAGAGGAAAGCTCTGGCTGAGTGGCTGAGGGAACCCAGGGACTTAGAGTTGGAGAAGGAAGTGGAGAAGAACAAAGAAATACATTGGCCGTCTCTTCCAAAGCCAGACCAGTTTATGAATGCAGTTGTGTTGGGTTGATGTCAAGCTCAAAACCAAGAATGAAACATGGTGATTCATCCAGGTTGAGTTCTTTATTGTTTAACACCGATAGACAGAATCTTGCCAGATTTCTGCAATATACCCTGGGAACTATTAAGGAGAGGCTCTCTTCGCCCTTTTTCTCTCACACACAATAATATCCAGGCTGTGTTGCTTCTTACTTCTCAATCAATCAATCAGAACGGAGCTGGAAGGGACCTTGGAGGTCTTCTAGTCCAACCCCCTGCTCAAGATAGGAGGCCATCCCAGACGAATGGTTGTTCTTTTTCGGCTTGATTTAGGAATTGAGATGAGAGAGAATTCAGTTGCTTCAACTTTGTCTCTGAGTCCAACTCTTCTTCCTCTCTGTAGTAATCCAATTTCACCCAATTCTCTTGACTGCTCCCCTTCCTCCTGAGGATATACTTCCTCACTCCATTCCAGTGGTGGGTTTCAAATTTTTTTCGAACCTACTCTGTGGGTGTGGCCTCCTTTGTGGGAGTGGCGTGCTGGCCATGTGACCTGGTGGGAGTGGCTTGCCGGCCATGTATTTTCTTTCCCTCTCTCTCTCTCTCTCTCTCTCTCTCTCTCTCTCCTTCCTTCCTTTGTCCCTCTGTCCCTTTTTCCTTTTTTTCTTTCATCTCTCTCTCACTTTTTCTTTCTTTTTCTTTTTTTCTTTCTTCCTTTCTCTTTCTCTTTCTCTCTCTGTGTGAGTCTGTGTGAGTGTGTGAGTCTGTGTGTGTGTGTGTGTGTGTGAGTGTGTGTGTGTGTGTGTATGTGAGTGGTGGGTTTCAAAAATGTTTGGAACCTCTTCTGTAGGTGTGTCCTGCTTTCCGGGTCCACTGGTGTAACCTCTTCTAACCGGTTCGGTAGATTTGACGAACCGGTTCTACCGAACTGGTGCGAACTGGTAGGAACCCACCTCTGCTCCATTCCATCAGAGTTACAAAGTTGTTGTGTTATTCCTGTGATCTTAAGACCGTGAAGAATGTTGGACATCCACCGCCAGTGAAATAAGGTCATCCAGAGATATTCTTGCCGCTCTTTGGCACTTGAATGAGTTGCAGAAGCAGTGACGGGAGATATATTTTTAAAAGTTGCTCACACGGGCCTCACAGGAAGCCATAGACAATGAGTAGAGCATAAGGATAGCAAAAGATGCTCCTAGGTTCATGAATATTAGTTCCTGGGGGGTGAGGGGGAAGAGAAGGGAAGGGAAATCCCTGTTCCATCCGGTTTCGACTGACAATCCTCCGATGAGGCACGTTGCCAGCTGGAATTGGCGAAGAAGAAGGAAAGAAATGATACAGGATGTCGATAGGGTGTTATAAATGATTTAGTGGAGCCATCTGGGCTGTGAAAATATATTCCCTCCCCTCGCTTTTTATCCGTTTTGTTAAAGACCTGAAATGAATGTTGGTTTTCTGCAACAGAGATGCAGAAGTAGGAGTAGCAGGGATAGAAAACCTCCAGCCCAGGGCCTCCTTTTTGATTTCGCTTGGATTTTTTCTCTCTCAGTCAATTTTCTCCAAGCAGGAGGCTCTCGGTGAGGAGGAGGGGTGTGTGTGTAGGTGAGTTCTGCGAAGGAGAAAAAACAAAATTGAATCTGCGCAGAGGAAGCAAAATTCAATCTGCTAAGAAAGAGCAAAATTGAATCACAAGGCTGACCTCCAGACCTTGAATTTCATTTAAATACATCTTTGGGGAAGTCCTGTGCAGTTGCTCTCAACAAGGTCCAAGAGAAAGGACACCGATGGGTGATGATGTTTGTCCCTTTTAACTGAGTCCCAGAGTCGGAAGGGGACCTTGGAGGTCTTCTAATCCAGCCCACTGCTCAAGCAGGGGACTCTATACTGTTTCAGACAAGTGGTCTCTTCTTTAAAACTTCCAGTGTTGGAGCATTCACAACTTCTGGAGGCAACTTCTGTTCCACTGATTCATTGTTCTCGATGTCAGGAAATTTCTCTTTAGTTCTAGGTTGCTCCTCTCCTTGATTAGTTTCCACCCATTGCTTCTTATCCTGCCTTCAGGTGCTTTGGAGAATAGCTTGACTCCCTCTTCTTTGGGGCAGCCCTCAAATATTGAACAATTAATCAGTGGAATGACTTGCCTCCAGAAAAATTGTGGGTGCTCCATCACTGGAGGTTTTTAAGAAGAGATTGGACAACCATTTGTCTGAAATGGTCTAGATCGGGTCTCCTGCCTGAGCAGGGGTTGGACTAGAAGACCTCCAAGGTCCCTTCCAACTCTGCTATTTTATTCTATTCTATTCTATTCCTATTCTATTCTCATTCCATATTTTATTCTCGTTCCATATTTTATTCTATTCTATTCTATTCTCATTCCACATTCTATTCTACTCTACTCTCATTCCATGTTCAATTCTCATTCCATATTCTATTCTCATTCCATATTCTATTCTCATTCCATATTCTATTCTATTCTATTCTCATTCCATATTCTATTCTATTCTATTTTCATTCCATATTCTATTCTCATTCCATATTCTATTCTATTCTATTCTATTCTCATTCCATATTCTATTCTCATTCCACATTCTATTCTACTCTACTCTCATTCCATATTCAATTCTCATTCTGTATTCTATTCCCATTCCATATTCTATTCTCACTCCATATTCTATTCTCACTCCATATTCTATTCTCACTCCATATTCTATTCTATTCTATTCTATTCTCATTCCATATTCCATTCCATTCCATTCTTCCAGACTTACATGAAAATACATATATATTGGTCTGAGACCCTCTTCCCACTGCTGACTTGTATTGCCTTCTCTTCTCTTATTCTATTCAGTTATTGGAAGACTGCTATCATCTCTCCCCCCCTCCCCTACTTAGCCCTCCTTTTCCCTCGACTAGCCAAACCCAATTCCTGCAACCATTCTCCATTTGTATTATTCATATGCATTTTATAACTGCGAAAGGGGGAGGGCTGATCTCTTCAATAGAGTTGGGATCATCCCAAATGAGGGTGGAAAGCGCCCACCCCACCCCCCCTCACAAAAAGTCACAATTTCTAAACGCTCCCATCTCCGGCCTTCAAAACAGCAAGACATGTTTTGGGGTAGAGAAGGCAGAGACACGAATGGGGTTAAGGCCACCCCACCCAAGTGGTTTGCTTTACAAACCGTAAATTACACTTTCTGGGCTTCAGGATTGCACTTAGCAATTGAATTACAAATTAATCCTCAGGGGGAATTGAACTATCACGTCCGCGCTCTCCCTCTCTTTCTCTCTCTCCCCCACCTCTCTCTCTCTCCATCCCACCCCCCTCCCCCAAACCCACACACAATCTTTCTTCCTGCCTATGTCCTTTTCAGCTGATTGTTTAACCCTTGAGTGTCCGTGCTGAGCCGTCGTATCCATTCCTGAATGGTGATTCCGTTCCTTACTCCGCTGATCGGTCCCCCCCCCCCCCCCGATTAGCCGCGAGATCTGCACGGAAACTCATTCCAATCCCAGTTTAAGGCATCGATCCGTGACGGTGGGAAATGCCATCTGTTTGTCTGTCCTCAGGCAAGCGAAGGGTTGTAAAAAAAGAAAAAAGAAAGAAAGAAAGAGAGAGAGAGAAAAAAAGAAAGAAAGAAAGAAAGAAAGAAAGAAAGAAAGAAAGAAAGAAAGAAAGAAAGAAAGAAAGAAAGCTTAGTTACAATCCCCCACCCACGCAACCTTGTAGAATTTCTGGGGAATTCTGGAGGTGGAAATTGCCAAAGATTGAGAAATACCGCAATACAGTCTCCTTCTCTTTGAGATATTTGAGTTTTGAGTTTTAAACTGCTAGGTTGGCAGGAATTGGTGTGAGTGGCGGGAACGCACCCCGTCACACAGCAGCACCTGGACTTCAAACACAGGTTGGCAAATTGCCAACCCAGCATCCTAACTCCATGAGTCACCCCGCTCTTTAATAACAGAATAGTGACAGAATAGGACTTTGAGGGTCTCCTGGTCCAGCCGTTGAAGTCCACGCATCTTCACGTTGCCAAGGTTGAGATACACACTGCGATACGATCTCCTTGTTTTGGGGATATTCAGAAATATCTCTGGAATGATGACTCCGTGGAACACGAGTTGTCTAGAAAGCGTGCTGATAAAGTTTGGAGTCTTCTAGCATCCTTTTTCCCCTGTCAAGAACATAGAATAATGGGGTTGAAAAGGACCTTGGTGATCTTCTAGGCTGACCTCCTGCTCACGGCAAGAGATCCGATGCCATTCTGGACAAGTGGATGTCCAGTTTCTTCTTGAACAACTCCAGAGTTGGAGCACCCACAACTTCTGGAAGCAAGCCATTTCATTGATTCATTGTCCTCACGGCCAGGAAAGTTCTCCTTAAGTTCTAGGCTGAGAAGGGGGTTGGACTAGAAGACCTCCAAGGTCCCTTCCCTCTCTATTCCGATTGATGGAGGATGATGGTGTGCTTGGTTAGAATATTGCCCAGTGCCCCTTGGCCTCCATAATCTTTTCTATCATCGGAAGAATAGCAAAAACTCACCCAACAGGAGCGGGATTTCAGATGAGTTGGTCGGAATGGCTATTAGTTGAGTTTTGCAGCGTTGACCTCCACAGCTCAATGGACCTCAACAATTCAACGCTATTAAAGTTGTCAGAAGACATTTGGAGGGGATGTCTGAGTTCTAGGCTGCCCTGGGAATTGGGGGGGGGGGAGAGAAAGAGAGCGAGTGCAGAAGATAACCTTCGGGGTTATGCGTGTGGCTTAATCATGAGAGGGTTATGATTGTATGGATTTTATGTCCCAGCCTTTTGTAAATCACTGGCAGTCCTCGTGGGGGCTGGAGGTATACAAATGCTATTATTAAATGAATAAGTAATGATGTTCCTTTTAGTGTTTTGCCTAAGAAAACTCCGGGTTGTAAATGTGTGTGTGAGAGAGAGAGAGAGAGAAAGAGGGATGGACGAAGAGGGAGAGGGGGAGAGGAAAAGAGGGAGAGAGGAAGAGAGAGAGAGAGGAAAAGAGGCGGAAAAGAGGGAGGAAAAGAGGAAGGGAGGGAGAAAAAGGGAGGGAGGAAGGGAGGGAGGGAAGGAGGGAGGGAAGGAGGAAGAGAGAGAAGGGGAAGGGATGGAGAAAAAGAGAGAGGAAGGGAGAGAGATAAAGAGGAAGGGAGGGAGGAAAAGAGGGAGGGAGGGAAGGAGGGAGGAGGAAGAGAGAGAAGGGTAAGGGATGGAGAAAAAGAGAGAGGAAGGGAGAAAGAGAGAAAGAGGAAGGGAGGGAGGGAAAGAGGGAGGGAGGGAGGAAGGGTGGGAGGGAAGGAGGGAGGGAAGGAGGAAGAGAGAGAAGGGGAAGGGATGGAGAAAAAGAGAGAGGAAGAGAGAAAGAGAGAGAAAGAGGAAGGGAGGGAGAAAAAGAGGGAGGAAGGAAGGGAGGGAAGGAAGGAGGGAGGGAAGGAGGAAGAGAGAGAAGGGGAAGGGATGGAGAAAAAGAGAGAGGAAGGGAGAAAGAGAGAGAAAGAGGAAGGGAGGGAGGAAAAGAGGGAGGGAGGATGGGCTGAGAGAGAGAGAATGTTAATTAATATATCATTTGATTAACCCATTATCTGGGTTTGTGCCACGCAAGGAGTCACAAACCCATCTACTGGTAGAGAAAGCTGAACAAAATAATTCCGTAGTAACCAAGAGTAACAGCTCTTGTGTATCTGCCTTTGTTAAGCACGTTGTTGTGTGAACACAGCTTTTGGGTTCATATGCTTGGATACGAATGTAAGCAAGACTTTTTCTCTTCCCTCTCGTTCCCCTGATTCCTGGTTCGAGGGAGAGGGAAGACAATGCATGCTTCATTTGCTAATTGCTTCGATGCTTGCTTTTCTAATACATTTTTGTTTGATTGCTGGGGATGAATCATTTAATTAATGTTTGACCCGTGCAGATTGATGTTTACTCATTCCAAAGTCAGCTCAATCAGGTTTCAGGAACGGTTTATTTAAACGGTTGCAGGAACTGGGCAAGGTTAGTCTAGGGAAGAGAAGCACTAGGGGAGACAGGATAGCATCTTCTAGTATTTGAGGGGCTGCCACGGAGAGGATGGGGGTCAAGCTACTTTCCAAAGCCTGAAGGCCAGACAAGGGATAATGGATGAAAAGTGACCAAGGAGAGATTCAACCTGGAAATAAGGACAGTAAGAACAATCAACCCATGGTGCCTTCAGAAGTTGTGGGAGCTTCATCACTGGAGGCCTTCAAGAGGAGACTGGACTGCCACCTGTGGGAAATGGGTCTTCTGCTTGGGTGGCGTGGGGGGTTGAACCAGATGACCTACAAGGTCCCTTCCAACTCTGTTAATCTGTGAAATGCTGTAGGGTCTCCTGCTTGGGCAAGGGGTGGACTAGAAGACCTCCAGGATCCCTTCCAACTCTGTTATTATTCTGTTATTCAGAAGTTGTGGGAGCTTCATCACTGGAAGCTTTCAAGAAGAGACTGGACTGCGATCAGTCAGAAACGGTGTGGGGTCTCCTGCTTGGGCAAGGGGTGGACTAGAAGACCACCAGGATCCCTTCCAACTCTGTTATTATTCTGTTATTCAGAAGTTGTGGGAGCTTCATCCCTGGAGGCTTTCAAGAAGAGACTGGACTGCCATCAGTCAGAAACGGTGTGGGGGTCTCCTGCTTGGGCAAGGGGTGGACTAGAAGACCTCCAAGATCCCTTCCAACTCTGTTATTCTGTTAAAATCTGTTGTTCTGCTCCCACCATGGTCCCTATGCCCTTTCTTGGAGTCATCTGTATATGGGATCTGAAAATGAGGATATTCTGCAAATATGTTATCTCTGTCTTCCTGCGCAATTAAATTTTACGGCGAAAGTGTTATGTTGTGTAATACAGTGAAGCTTTCCTCCCTTTTTATTGCCTGTTTATTTTTTTATTGCTTTTTCAGCAGGCTATTAGAAAGACACGCAGTCTTCTCCGTGTGAACTCAGCCAAACAGACTATTAAGGTTTCTTGATTTAACACCGAGGCGCCTCCTGAGTTTGAGATTAGATTAACAGAGTTGGAAGGGACCTTGTAGGTCATCTAGTCCAACCCCCTGCCCAAGCAGGAGACCCTACATCATTTCTGACAAATGGCAGTCTAGTCTCCTCTTGAAAGCCTCCAGTGATGAAGCTTCCCACAACTTCTGAAGGCAACTTCTGTTCCATGGGTGGATTGTTCTCACGGTCAGAAAAACTCCTCCTTATTTTCAGGTTGAATCTCTCCTTGGTCACTTTCCATCCATTATTCCTTGCCTGGTCTTCCAGTGCCTTGGGAAATAGCTTGACCCCAACCTCTCTGTGGCAGCCCCTCAAATACTAGAACTCTGCTATCATGTCTCCCCTGGTCCTTCTCTTCACTAGACTAGCCATGCCCAGTTCCTGTAACTGTTCTTCATATGTTTGAGCCTCCAGTCCCCTCATCATCCTGGTTGCTCTTCTCTGCACTCTTTCTAGAGTCTCAACATCTTTTTTTTATAGTGTGGTGACCAAAACTGGACTCAGTCCTCTAGGTGTGGTCTTACTAAGGCTTTCTAGAGTGGTATCAGCATTCCAGTTGATCTTGATTGTATGCAGAGGTGGGCTCCTACCAGTTCGCACCAGTTCAGTAGAACCGGTTCGTCAAATCTACCGAACCGGTTAGAAGAGGTTCCATCAGTGGACCCAGAAGCAGGCCACACCTACAGAAGAGGTTCCAAAGTTTTTGGAAACCCACCACTGACACACACACACAGAGAAAGACAGACAGACAGACAGGCTCACACAGAGAGAGAAAGAGAAAGAAAGAAAGAAAGAAAGAAAGAGTGAGAGAGATGAAAGAAAAAGGGGAAAAGGGACAGAGACACAAAAGGAAGGAAAGAGAGAGAGAGAGAGAGAGAGAGAGAAAACACATGGCGGGCAAGCCACTCCCACCAGGTCACATGGCAGGCAAGCCACTCCCACAAAGGAGGCCACACCCACAGAGTAGGTTCGAAAAATTTTTGAAACCCACCACTGATTGTATGTCTCTATCTTTTTCACCCTATCTTTCCCCCAACTCTCAGGTGACGCCATTCAGGGGACCTCCTGAACAACCCACCTGGAATACTTCCTTCCTGTTTCAAGGAAGGGATGGTGCTACTGCATTTTCGGATGATACGGCCTTGCTAATTGAATATTATCAATCAAGTAAGTCCCAGACATCTTCTTTCTAAGAGAGGAGAATGAGGTCCGGAAACTTGCCAACTCTTCCCAGATCATAGGTCATTGTTCATTGTTCTGACCCCCCCTCATCCCACACCAACATACTCCGTGCCAAAGATAAGTTACGGCATTTAATTAACAGACAGACAGGTCCTTGGCAGCAAACCGGCACAGACAAGCTTGGGCAGCAATCCAGCACAGATGAGCCGTGGCAGCAATCCAGCCTGCCAAGCTCACAATAATGTTCTCCAACATTAGTTTCTGTGTTGACTTCTGCAAGAGGGGCGTGTGCACAAGCAGTCCTTTTATAGTCTGGAGAGGAGCCTAATGACCACCCGCTGAGTGCAATCACCTCCTGTAATTGCGTAATTGTTCCTGATGCCTAGTAGCTCTTCGATGGCGTGCATCCAGGAACATCCTGCTATGACACCACCTTGTTTTCTCTTTCTTTTCTTTTCTCCCTCCCTTCCTTCTCTACTTCCTTCCTTCCTCCTCTCCTTCCCCTTCTTCCTTCCCTTACTTCTCCCCTACTCCTACCCTCTGTCTTCTCCTTCCTACCCTCTCTCCTTCTCTTTTTCTCTCTTCCTCCCTCCTCTCCTTCTCCTTCTCTCCCTCCCACCCACCTCTCCTTACCTCTTTCTTAATGGGAAGAATCTGAATTCTAAAATTAGCAGTTCCCGAGAAAGACCAATAACTTTGTTTTATTTGATCTTTCCTATTATTCTACGAAGTAAGCTAATCCCCTTTTTATTCTTCTCCAACACGACCAGCCTCAGGAGAAGATCTGGAAGGCAAGTCAACATTTTTAGGATACTCCGTGTTGCCACTGACCAATCGAGTTTACCGAAAGCTTGTGGCGGACAGTAGCCGAAGTGGAATCAGGGTAGAAAATCTACCCATCCAGGTAGGAATGGATGGATCAGATTATAGTGGAATAATGTTGGTTTTTTCCCCCCCAAATGGGTGCATTCCATCACATTTGTGCTCCAGGTCATTCTCTTCCCACTGGGCCAATTTTGAAATGTATGGATGTCAACTCTCGAAAGTCATGTTGGTTGGGGAATTCTAGAGATTGAAGTCCACACATCCCAAAGTTGCCCAGATTGGAAAACACTGTTCTAGAACAATGTAGTATTGTAGGTTCCGTCTCAAACTGTCAATGTAAATGACATGGATACGTTTTGGAAGAGGATTCATCTTAATCTTTGGAATAAGTCAGGGGTGGGTTCCTGCCAGTTCTAACCTCTTCTATAGAAGAGGTTCCACAAATCTACAGTGCCGTTTAGAACCGGTTCCAGCTCCCTTCCCCCTCCCATCTGCACATTATCAAGATGAAGAGCGAGAGGAGGAATTCTGGGAGTTGAAGTCCACAAGTCTTAAAGCTGTCAAGTTTGAACATCCCTGGAATTTTTTTCTAAAGGGTTGGGGGTGCAAGGGTCTTGTAACTTGACAGCTTTAAGACTTGTGTGGTTCAAATGCCAGAGTTTCTGAGCGAACATTTTGGTTGCTAAGCAAGAGTGTTGTTAAGTGAGTTTCACCACATTTTACAAGTTGGCCATGCCCACCCAGTCACATGTCCGGCAAGCCACTCCCACAAAGCAGCCACATCTACAGAAGAGGTTCTAAAAAAATTTGAAACCCACCACTGGAATAAGTCAACGGATGAATGAAACTCTTGATGACCAAATGAAGTTCTTCCAGTCTTTGGATGACCCACTTGTGGAGATCAAGAGAGAAGAATTCTTGTTCCCCTATGCTTCTTGAAAACTTTTTGAACGGCTCTTTTTTTAAAAAAAAAAATGCAGCTTAGGTTAGCTGGCCCTTTAATCTTCTCCAGCAAAGCAATTCTTCGATACTAAGAAGGAAACAGGCATAATCGATTTTATTAAGGCTTTAGAATTCTTCTAAAGAACCTTGAGTAACGAATTCTACATACTGTATGGATTGTGTGAATTGATTTTGCCTTTTGCTTGTTATTTCCCCAGGATACCCCTATGAAAACCATGTCTGGTGGATCCCCTACTGTCCAACTTGGTCTTCAGTTGATCAACTCAGAGGTAAGGTTGGGAAACAGCAGTTTGCAACGACTTGGGAGCTTCCTACCAGAATGCCAAATGCCTTGATTGCAGTCAATCCTTTGGACTTAAGTGGTCATAATCCATACAGGACTGGGTGTGTGTGTGAATAGTTCTCATCCTTAGTTTCATGTATCTTAGAAAAATAGGAGTGTGGAGAAAGAGAGACAGAGATAGAGAAAGACAGAGACAGAGAGAGACAGACAGAGACAGACAGAGAGAGAGATAGAGAAAGAGAGACAGAGAGACACAGAGAGTGAGAAGAGAGAGCGAGAAAGAGAGAGAGAGAGAAAGAGAGACAGAGGGAGAGACACAGAGAGTGAGAAGAGAGAGACAGTGAGAGAGACAGAGAGAGAGAGAAAGAGAGACAGAGATAGAGAAAGACAGAGACAGAGAGAGACAGAGAGAGAGAGACAGAGAGAGAGATAGAGAAAGAGAGACAGAGAGACACAGAGAGTGAGAAGAGAGAGCGAGAAAGAGAGAGAGAGAGAGAGAAAGAGAGACAGAGGGAGAGACAGAGAGACACAGAGAGTGAGAAGAGAGAGACAGAGAGAGAGACAGAGAGAGAGAGAAAGAGAGACAGAGATAGAGAAAGACAGAGACAGAGAGAGACAGAGAGAGAGAGAGAGACAGACAGAGAAAGAGAGACAGAGAGACACAGAGAGTGAGAAGAGAGAGCGAGAAAGAGAGAGAGAGACAGAGAGACACAGAGAGTGAGAAGAGAGAGAGAGACAGAGAGAGACAGAGAGAGACAAAGAGAGACAGAGAGACACAGAGAGTGAGAAGAGAGAGAGAGAAAGAGAGAAAGAGAGAAGAAAGAGAGAATGTCAATTAATATACATCATTTGATCACAGTTCATGCAAGACATTAAACTCTAGGTCTAAGTTGTGAAATAAACCATTTTATTGTTTACTATGATAGCCCAATTCTTGTTAATGCTACAAGTGGGTTACCACAAAAGACTGACTCACAAGCTATCCCTTCTCAGGATGGTGTCGGGAGAAAAGAGGAAATAACACAGTGGTGGGATTCAATTTTTTTTTTTGCTACCAGTTCTGTGGGCGTGGCTTGGTGGGCGTGGCATGACTTGGTGGGTATGGCTTGGTGGGCATGGCAGGGGAAGTATACTGTAAAATCACCATTCCCTCCCGATCAGCTGGGACTCAGGAGGCAGAGAATAGATGGGGGCATGGCCAGCCAGCGGTGGTATTTGCCGGTTCTCCGAACTATTCAAAATTTCTACTCCCGGCTTCTTCAAAACTGGTCAGGACCTGCTGAATACCACCTCTGGAATAACGCAACAGGTTTCTTGGCATCTAAATCTAGCCGTGCTTGGAATGCAATTCTTCTCGGGAGCGAAATAATTCATATTCAACCAGTGCCCTGGAAACACGTCCTCTGTTCGAAAATCGATGCATTTCCAAGCTTGTGCAGGCTCGCTCGGCATACGAAAGCTATGCAAATGCGGTGTTTGTCCAAAGAGGCATTCTTGCAGACGGAAATGCACAACAGATGCAACACAATGTTCCTTAATCCTTTCGCTGCTTGGAATCCACCATCTTGCTTAGACCTCTGCCCGCCTGTCTCCTAAGTCTGAGGCTGGATTGAATTAAGCGTCTTTCCCTCTCCTCCTCCTCCTCCTCCTCCTCCTCCTCCTCCTCCTCCTCCTCCTCCTCCTCCTCCTCCCCCCCTCCTCCTCGCAATTCTATCCAAGCCCTGTAAAAGCATTAGAAACCCCAGGCGGCTGGGCAGCCGACTCCGAGTAGCATAGAGAGTGGGGCCTCCTAAATCCATGTCATGAATATAGATGATGTTTGACATGGCCTTGGAAAGCACCTCCTGGCTGCCTTCCCTTTCTCCTCTCTGCAGGCTGGCAGGCTTGGTGGGGGGGGAAACCCAGAGGTTGAGAGCAATTCATAGCTAGGTACCCGTTTCAACTCGCCGGGGCTAAATTACATTGTGGATCAATGGGGAGGGTGGAAATAAGAAAGGGAAGAGGGAAACGGAAAGGGAGAAAACACAATAATTTTGCAACTCACCGTTGACCCACAAACAACCGGTCCTGGTAGAACAATTTGCAAGACGGGAAGCGGTCTTCAGGATGACACAAGGAGCACTGCATCGCTGCAGCCCAAATTTGGCCTCTTTTATGGAATAGAATAGAATAGGATAGAATAGAATAGAATAGAATAGAATAGAATAGAATAGAATAGAATAGAATAGAATAGAATAGAATAGAACAGAACAGAACAGAACAGAACAGAACAAAACAGAATAAATATTGGAATGAAAAATAGAATAGAATAAATATTGGAATGAAGAATAGAATAGAATAAATATTGGAATGAAGAATAGAATAGAATAAATATTGGATTGAAGAATAGAATAGAATAAATATTGGAATGAAGAATAGAATAGAATTCAATAGAATTCAATAGAATTCAATAGAATTCAATAGAATAGAATAGAATAGAATAGAATAGAATAGAATGGAGTAGAATAGAATAAATATTGGGATGAAGAATAGAATAGAATAAATATTGGAATGAAGAATAGAATAGAATAGAATGGAATAGAACAGAACAGAATAAATATTGGAATGAAGAATAGAATAAAATAGAATAGAATAAATATTGGAACGAAGAATAGAATAGAATTCAATAGAATAGAATTCAATAGAATAGAATAGAATAGAATAAGTATTGGGATGAAGAATAGAATAGAATAGAATAGAATAGAATAGAACAGAACAGGACAGGACAGGACAGGACAGAATAGAATAGAACAGAATAGAACAGAATAGAACAGAATAGAACAGAATAGAACAGAATAGAACAGAATAGAATAGAATAGAACAGAACAGAATAAATATTGGAATGAAGAATAGAAATATTGGAATGAAGAATAGAATAGAATTCAATAGAATTCAATAGAGTAGAACAGAATAGAATAGAATAAATATTGGGATGAAAATTAGAATAGAATAGAATTCTTTATCGGCGAAGTGTGATTCGACACATGAGGAATTTGTCTTTGGTGCCTGTGCTCTCAGTGTACATAAGGAGAATAAAATACATTCATCAAGAATAAAAAGACACAACACTTAGTGATAGTCAAGGTTACTAATAAGCTATCAAATCGTACTAGGAAACAGATAAAAAAACAATGTAAATTGTAAAGATAGAAGCAACATGGTTATAGTCATAAGTATGGAGAGATAGGTACTAGAAAGGATGAGAAGAAGAATAGTAATACAGTCCTAATAAATTATTTGACAGTGTTGTGGGAATTAGTTGTTAAGCAGAGGGATGGCATTCAGGAAAAAAACTGTCCTTGTGTCTAGTTGTCTTGGTGTGCAGTGCCGTATAGCGTCGTTTTGAGGGTAGGAGTTGAAACAATTTATGTCCAGGATGCGAGGGGTCTGTAGATATTTTCACAGCCCACTTTTTGACTCATGCAGTCTATAGGTCCTCAATGGAACGCAGGTTGGCACTAATTGTTTTTTCTGCAGTAGAAGAAACGCTGGGGGCCTGTAGAAGACCAATGTTGAACCTGTAGAAGCCGCGATGCTTCTGTGCTCTTCCTTCCTAACTTGGGCCAAATTTAAACCTGGCAGGTTAATTCCTTTGCTCTTTTCATCCGGAGCCACCCACCCTTATCCACGGTTTGGGGCCGGGCTGTCTGGGGAAGCACTTGGGAGAGGAGGGGGGGGGGCTGCACATGATGAATTATTCACAGGGGCGTCAGTAAGTGCAGAATTAATCCCCGTTTCTTCCAGCTGGCTGCTGCACTAAATTATCACTCCTGGTCATGCGGGAAAATGCTGCAGAATTCATTTAGCTGATTATTGTTTTGATCTCGGAAGGACTGTGGGTTGCGGAGACCCTCCCCCTCTGGTGCTAATAAATACACAAACACACAGAGAAAGAGGGGGAGAGAGAGAGGAGGAGGAGGAGAAGGAGGAAGAAGAAAAAGATAATGATGATGATGAAGAAGAAGAAGCTTAGAACATCATTTGTTCTGAGGAGGAGGAGGAAGGAGGAAGGAGAAGGGAGAAGAAGGAGGAGGAGGAGGAGAAGGAGAAGGAGAAGGAGGAGGAGAAGAAGAAGAAGAAGAAGAAGAAGAAGAAGAAGAAGAAGAAGAAGAAGAAGAAGAAGAAGAAGAAGAAGAAGAAGAAGAAGAAGAAGAAGAAGAAATAATGTTTTTTCCTTCCCCTACAAGTTTGGAACTACCAATATCCCCAACTTTTATAATGATAATAAATCATATTTATAACTCTGGCCAGGACTTTAGCTCCTACAAACTTCTGCCCATTTCCCATTGAAAGCAAGAACCTTACAATCCTGTATTTTAATTTATTTGACAGGGAGGGGGAGAGGAAGAGAGACATAGGGAGAGGGGGAGAGAGAAAGAGAGAGGGAAAGGGGGGAAGAAGACAGGGAGAAGGAGGGGGAGAGAGAAAGAAAGAGAGAGGAAGAGAGGAAGAGAGGGAGGGAAAGAAAGGGAGGGAGAAGAAGAGAGTGTGAGAGAGTGACAGAGGGAGTGGGAGAGGGAGAGAGAAAGAGAGGGAGGGAGAAGAAGAGAGGGAGAGAAGGAGGGAGATAGTGGGAGAATGGGAGAGAAGAAGAGAGGGAGTGTGACAGGGAGAGAGAAAGAGAGAGGGAGAGAAAGAGGGAGGGAGAAGAAGAGAGGGAGGGAGAAGAAGAGAGGGAAAGAAGGAGGGAAAGTGGGAGAAGAAGAGAGGGAGTGGGACAGGGAGAGAGAGAGGAAGAGAGGGGAAAAGAGAGAGAAGGAGAGAGAGGGAGAGAGAAAGAGGGAGGGGAAGAAGAGAGGGAGAAGGAGAGAGGGAGAGAAGGTGGGAGAGAGAGAGAGTAGAAGAAGAAGAGAGGGAGAGAGAAAGAAAGAGAGAGGGAGAGAAAGAGAGAGGGAGAGAGGCTTGGCTCAGGAACATCTATGGAGCTTTCTAAAGCCATGGGGGGGGTGTTAATTAATTCTAAAAGGAGCAGGGATCTTAAGCCGTCATTTCTTCCCCCTCCCCCCCATGCTTGCTGTCACATTAAACTGCTTTAACATGAGTCCTCCCCCCTCCCTTCCCCACCTCCTTTTCCTTTCGTTTTCTTTTTAAACACACCCAAAAAGGAGATCTTGGCCCATCACCATGAGATTCAATCGGTTGCCATGTGTGGTGGGGCTCCCTCCCCAGTGACAGGTGGTGATGGATTGCTAAGTGCAGGGTGGGTGAGGGGGAGTACATAAATTAAAGGATAATGTAGAATGATGTACTGCCAGGGTGGTCAGCCCACCAGCTGCCTGCAGCCCCCCAATTAATTCTTCTTCTTCTTCTTCTTCTTCTTCTTCTTCTTCTTCTTCTTCTTCTTCTTCTTCTTCTTCTTCTTCTTCTTCTTCTTCTTCTTCTTCTTCTTCCTCCTCCTCCTCTTCCTCCTCCTCCTCCTCTTCTTCTTCTTCTTCTTCTTCTTCTTCTTCTTCTTCTTCTTCTTCTTCTTCTTCTTCTTCTTCTTCTTCTTCTTCTTCTTCTTCTTCTTCTTTACCCACCTCGGAAGGATGGAAGGCTGAGTCAACCCTGAGCCGGTGAGATTTGAACAGCCGAACTGCAGAACTAGCAGTCAGCTGAAGTAGCCTGCAGTACTGCACTCTAACCACTGCACCACCTCGGCTCATTCTTCTTCTTCCTCTTCCTCTTCTTCTTCCCCTCCTCCTCCTCCTCCTCCTCCTCCTCCTGAGTGATCAGTCCACCAGCTGCCTGCAGCCCTCCCAAATAATATTATTATTTCTTCCTCTTCCTCTTCCTCTTCCTCTTCCTCTTCCTCTTCCTCTTCCTCTTCCTCTTCCTCTTCCTCTTCCTCTTCCTCTTCCTCTTCTCCTTCTCCTTCTCCTCCTCCTCCTCCTCCTCCTTTCTTCCTTCTTTCTCCTCCTCCCGCCCCCAATAGCACACCTGACCATTCTTCATACGACCACTAGGTGGCAGCAAAGACTTAACCACTCCATGCGCGCTTTGCTGCTCTCTACTGGTCACACAACATGTTGCAGCTCATCCCTAACAGCGGTACTTTCATAAACTTGTGGGTCTGTGAACTCTGCCCATTTCTCCTTTGGCCCCGGATCCATCAGGCCATAGGTTGGAAGCTGATACACTCAGAGGCTGCATGTTGTGCTTATTGCCCGTGCAAAAAACGGTCATAAAACCAAGCACAGTCGCCTTGTTCAGCAACAGAAATTCTGGTCCCACATTGTGGTCGTAAGTAAGATTATCTGTATAGATCAGTGGTAGAAAACCTTTTCAGCAAACTGGAACACATGTTCATATACACACGCACTTGTGTGTGCTGGAAACCCAAAGACTAATTGGCTGGCGCACGCATGCCTGGTTTTGGCGAATTTTTCAGGCCATTTTCAGGCCGTTTTTCCTGGCCATTTTGAGGGTGTTTTTCCGGGCCGTTTTCCAACACTCCGGTGCCCGCAAAGTCCAGCTGGCTGGCACACATATGTGCACGGGAAACCAGAAGAGCAGCTGGCGAGGGTGCGCATGCCCACACAGATGGCTCTGGGTGCCACCTCTGGCCTGCGTGCATACATTCGCCATCGTGAATATAGATCAATGATAGTTAATATTTTTGTCCTCGCAGGCCAAAAGCACACACATACATGCACACACACACCCATAATGCAATGCGTGCATGACACCTCCCCCATGCACCATGCCCCCCTGCGCATACGCATGTAACACCCCTCCCCCGTGCCTGGTTTTGAGCCTAGCGGGGCTGCCTGCAGCTTCCTGTGATCAAAAATGGGCCACAGGGGGGCACTGCACCCCCCATGCTCCTCTGTGCAAACTACCCTGCCCACGGATTCGTGCAGAGACCTGAAAATCAGCTGCCACGAGGCTCGCGCGCATGTGCAGTAAAGCTCAGCTGGGCCAGTGGTGGGTTGCAGGCGGTACGCCCTGGTACGGGCGTACTGGAGCCTGACCGGAGCACCGGATACAGTTCCGGTGTGGTGCTCCGGAGGAGGGCACACCTGCCCCCCCTCGCTCCTTACCTGTTCTTTAAGCTTTTGGCGCTTCCACGCAGCCGCATGACGCGTATGGCGCCTGCACGATGCTCCGCCGAGCATCGCGGAGGCTTGCGGAAGCGCCGCAGGCAAGTACCGCACACATCCATGCGGGTGACGCCGGGGCCTTTCCAACCACTACTGGAACCCACCACTGAGCTGGGCCGAGGGCTTGCGTGCCCGCAGAGAGGGCTGTGCGTGGCACCTGTGGTGGGTATAGATAGACACATCCATGCGTGCTCTCACATCTCTTCACTGAAGGCTGTTTTCTCAGCAGAATGTTCTTCTTCTGAGTTACAACCCCCCCTCCTCCTCTAAGCCCCCCCCCTTCCCAGCATCGTTAGACATCGTGATTGCTGCGGAAATTATAGAGCAGTGATAGAATTACTACTGAGCGGGAACGATTCCACCGGCTTCGCTTTGTTAGACAGCTAATGAGTGGCAGACAGCGAGGCCACGGCGAAGCGGAGCAAGGGAGGGAAAAAAACGAACGTCTTTGTCGAACGAAAATTTGCCGGTTTCCGCCGCCTGCTCCCAGAGGAAGTTTTAGGGGGAAATTAATTGAATTAGGAGGGGGGGGGCAGACATGGCAAGCTTCGTTGGCCGAGGCTTGCTCCTTTTTTTTTCATCAGATGCGGGGGGGGGGAGGAAGGCGATAATAATTTCAGTCGATTCTGGGCCTCATCTGGGTGGTCGGCTTGGCGGGATTGACAATGAGGTCTGCCTTTTGCAGGAAGTCCTTTTGGGGGTTGTCTGGATTTAATTGACGCTTGCCAGCCGAAAGCCTGATGGTTGATGCCAAGGAGGGTTGGCTGAGGTCAAACTTTGCTCCCCAGCCGGGTGAAATATGTAGATGGGCAACAGAGGTGGTATTCAGCAGGTTCTGACCAGTTCTGGAGAACCAGAAGCGGAAATTTTGAGTAGTTCGGAGAACCGGCAAATACCACCTCTGGCTGGCCACGCCCCTGTCTATTCTCTGCCTCCCGAGTCTCAGCTGATCTGGAGGGAATGGGGATTTCGCAGTAACCTTCCCTTGCAGTGTATCTCAAACTTGGCAACGTGAAGATGAGTGGACTTCAACGGTTGGACTAGGAGACCTCCAAAGTCCTATTCTGCTACTCTGTGGCTATTCTGTAATTAAGGAGACTCCCGGAGAGTTAGGAGGCTGGGTTGACAATTTGCCAACCTGTGTTTGAAGTCCGAGTGCCGCTGTGTGACAGGGTGTGCTTCCGTCACTCCCCCCAGTTCCTGCCAACCTAGCTGTTTAAAACGCAAGTAGATAAAGAACTACTACACACCGGTGGTAGGTTGATGGGGATGGTAGGTGAGGACACGAAAGGAACTCCCCAACGGGACATCCCTCGGGCAACGGTGATGTCCCTGACGCATTCTTCCACCCTGGCAGTGCTTTGATGGGTTCGACACGGAGGTATAGTGTTGTTCTGTTTGTTGTTCTGTTATTCTGTTTGCCTCTCTCCTCCAAATCTGGAGAGATGCAGATTTTTAAGAAAGCGAATCCAAGAATAAGCAGAGCAGTCCTACCTTCTCCCCCCCCCCCCCGCCATTAAGACTCAAATAAGCCGTCACAGCCTGGAGTCACGGCATCAGAATTGGCGGTAGCCACTTTGCTGCCGGACCCAGGGAGCGTCCAATTTAACCAGTTAGCCCTAGGATTGTAGGAAATGAAGGGATCATATTGGTGAGCACGGAGAGGTTGCCTTAGCCCTTGATGGAATTCTACTTCATTAACCACCCATCAATGTTTGTTCAAGACCATCTGCCGTTTGTTATGCCCCTTAGATTTCCTGACAGTGAGAACCATTAATCAGTGGAACAGAAGTTGCCTCCCGAAGTTGCTGCAAATGCTCCAACACTGGAGGTTTTTAAGGAGATGTTGGATAACCATTTGTCTGAAGTGCTGTAGGGTTTCCTGCCTGGGCAGGGGGTTGGACTAGAAGACCTCCAAGGTCCCTTCCAATTCTGTTATTCTATTCTATTCTCTTTTCTATTCGGTTTTCTATTCTATTCTATTCTATTTTATTCTATTCTATTCTACATTCAATTCCATTCTATTCTACATTCCATTCCATTCTATTCTACATTCAATTCTACTCTATTCTACATT
This sequence comes from Thamnophis sirtalis, assembly GCF_051295495.1. Taxonomy (NCBI): domain Eukaryota; kingdom Metazoa; phylum Chordata; class Lepidosauria; order Squamata; family Natricidae; genus Thamnophis; species Thamnophis sirtalis. The sequence goes on from NW_028261382.1 coordinate 4,061,869, forward strand.
CAATTCTTTTCTATTTTATTCTTCATTCCATTCCATTCCATTCCATCCCATTCTATTCTATTTCAGTCTACATTCTATTCTATTCTATTCCATTCTATTCTATTCCATTCTACTCTATTCTACATTCAATTCTATTCTACATTCTATTCCATTCCATTCCATTCTATTCTATTATATTCTACATTCAATTCTACTCTATTCTACATTCAATTCTTTTCTATTTTATTCTTCATTCCATTTCATTCCATTCTATTCTATTCTATTTCATTCTACATTCAATTCTATTCTACATTCTATTCTATTCTATTCTATTCTACTCTATTCTACATTCAATTCTTTTCTATTTTATTCTTCATTCCATTTCATTCCATTCTATTCTATTTCATTCTACATTCAATTCTATTCTACATTCTACTCTATTCTATTCTATTCTATTCTATTCCATTCCATTCCATTCAATTCCATTCTACTCTATTCTACATTCAATTCTTTTCTATTTTATTCTTCATTCCATTTCATTCCATTCTATTCTATTCTATTTCATTCTACATTCAATTCAATTCTATTCTACATTCTATTCTATTCTATTCTATTCCATTCCTTTCTATTCTATTCTACATTCAATTCTTTTCTATTTTATTCTTCATTCCATTCCCTTCTATTCTATTCAATTTCCCTCCTCTGCTTTCCAAGGCCCAAGGTTTTTAAGGCATCTTCACGCCTGGCCATCGTAATGTCTTCTTGTTTTGTTCTGCCTAGAGGCCAGATACCTTTCTGACTTCATCAACCACGAATGGCCTTCCCATTTTGGATCCAGAGTTGGTGGGAGAGCTGGGGACCATCAAGGAACCTTGGACAAGACCAACTTCCAAAAATGAACAGAAGACCAGTTCAGCTAGAGATAGCGTGAGTGATTTATTTTCCTACTTTGTTATAGTCCTCGCTTCCTAGCAACCTCATAGAGTGAAGCTCTCTTTGACTGTGAAAACAGTAGAAATCATGACTTAGCAGTAGACTTAGCAGTAGACTTAGCAGTAGACTTATATACCGCTTCATAGGGCTTTCAGGCCTCTCTAAGCGGTTTACAGAGAGTCAGCATATTGCCCCCAACAACAATCCGGGTCCTCATTTTACCCACCTCGGAAGGATGGAAGGCTGAGTCAACCCTGAGCCGGTGAGATTTGAACCGCTGACCTGCTGATCTAGCAGTAGCCTGCAGTGCTGCATTTAACCACTGCGCCACCTTGGCTCTTACCCTTGTAATATTTTGTTTGTTTCCAAGAATTTCTAGTACTGGTTCTCCAAACTACTCAAAATTTCTGCTACCGGTTCTCTGAACTACTCAAAATTCCCGCTACCGGTTCTCTGAGATACTCAGAATTTCTGCTACTGGTTCTCTGAACTCCTCAAAATTTCCACTACTAGTTCTCCGAACTACCCAAAACTTCCACTACCGGTTCTCTGAACTAAAACTTTTCGTTACCGGTTCTCTGAACTACTCAAAATTTTCGCTACCGGTTCTCTGAACTACTCAAAATTTCTGCTACCGGTTCTCTGAACTCCTCAAAATTTCCACTACTAGTTCTCCGAACTACTCAAAACTTCCGCTACCGGTTCTCTGAACTATTCAAAATTTCCGCTACCGGTTCTCTGAACTACTCAAAATTTTCACTACCGGTTCTCCGAACTACTCAAAACTTCCGCTACCGGTTCTCTGAACTATTCAAAATTTCCGCTACCGGTTCTCTGAACTACTCAAAATTTTCACTACCGGTTCTCTGAACTACTCAAAATTTCTGCTACTGGTTCTCTGAACTCCTCAAAATTTTCCGCTACCGGTTCTCTGAAATATTCAAGATTTCCGCTACCGGTTCTCTGAACTACTCAAAATTTCCGCTACCGGTTCTCCAGAACCTGTCAGAACCTGTTGGATTTCACCCCCGTGTCAAACTCAAGGCCCGTGGGCCGGATCCCACCTTACTGAAAACTGACCCACAGAACCAGCCTGGAAATATCAAAGGGTCGACCTGCGGTGGCTCTGCCAACCAAAACAGGCCATGGGGAGGCCACATGCAGCCCCCCACGTGGCCCATCTTCTGCCTCCAGGGCCTCCATCAGCACTTTGCCAGGAAAAACGGGCCACCCTGAGGCACTGCCAGCCCATGGAGGAGAGCTACGATGCTGATCTTGAAGAAATCCAGTTGGACATCCCTGCTCTAATCCAATCTTCGAATTGAATTTTCCGACAGCTGGAGAAATTCCTCCCTGACCTCATTCTGAGGAGGAACCTGGCTGGTAGGATCCAAGGCTTTCAGCGCAATGATGAGAATTTGATTGCGAACTCATTTAGTCCATTCCTGGCTATTACGGCTACATTATCTCAAGACCTGAGGGCCACTTCCGACTCATAACTGTCAGCTCCTCACCATAAGACTGAGATCAGCAAAACCTGGACACGGATAACATCATTTGCTCGGTCTTCCAGACCCAACACTGGCTAAGTAGAGGCCTTGGGTGTTCCATCAATCTTAACGTTAAAAAAGAAAGCAGACACAAAAGGAACAAGACCTCAGAGCTCACCTATTCCATATCTCAATGGGACATGGTGGCTCAGGGGCTAAGACGCTAAGTCGGTCAGAAAGGTCGGCAGTTCGGCGGTTCGAATCCCTAGCGCTGGGTAACGGAGTGAGCTCCCGTGACTTGTCCCAGCTTCTTCCAACCTAACAGTTCGAAAACATGTTAAAAATGCAAGTAGAAAAATAGGAGCCACCTTTGGTGGGAAGGGAACAGCGTTCCGTGCGCCTTCAACGTCGAGTCATGCCGGCCACATGACCACGGAGACGTCTTCGGACAGCGCTGGCTCTTCGGCTTTGAAACGGAGTTGAGCATCACCCCCTAGAGTCGGGAACAACTAGCACATAAGTGCAAGGGGAAACCACGTAGTCTATTCCTAGATGGACTATCTAGGTGAAGAAATTTTTTGGGGGAGAACTTGAGAAAGAGGGAGGAGGACGAGTGGTTTTCCCTCCCAGAATAGAGCAGATGTGTGTGAATTCAGTAAAATTAAATAATTCCCTAAAAGAGTCACTTTGGGGCAGAGGTAGGTTTCTACCAGTTCGCACCTATTCGGTAGAACCGGTTCGGTCAAATTTACCGAACCGGTTAGAAGAGGTTCCACCAGAAAGCAGGCCACACCTACAGAAGAGGTTCCAAAAATTTTTGAAACCCGCCACACACACACACACACACACAAAGACTCACACAGAGAAAGAGAAAGAAAAAGAAAGAAAGAAAGAAAGAAAGAAAGAAAAAAGAAAAAAAAAAGAAAGAAAAAGTGAGAGAGAGAGATGAAAGAAAAAAAGGAAAAAGGGACAGAGAGACAAAAGGAAGGAGAGAGAGGGAGGGGAGAGAGAGAGAGAGAGAGAGAGAGAGAGAGAGAGAGAGAGAACACATGGCCGGCAAGCCACACCCACCAGGTCACATGGCCGGCAAGCCACTCCCATAAAGGAGGCCACACCCACAGAGTAGGTTCGAAAATTTTTTGAAACCCGCCACTCACACACACACAGAGAGACTCACACAGAGAAAGAGAAAGAAAAAGAAAGGAATAAAGAAAGAAAGAAAAAAGAAAGAAAAAGTGAGACAGAGATGAAAGAAAAAAAGGAAAAAGGGACAGAGAGACAAAAGGAAGGAGAGAGAGAGAGAACACATGGCCGGCAAGCCACTCCCACCAGGTCACATGGCCGGCAAGCCACTCCCATAAAGGAGGCCACACCCACAGAGTAGGTTCGAAAAATTTTTGAAACCCGCCACTCACACACACACAGAGAGACTCACACAGAGAAAGAGAAAGAAAAAGAAAGGAATAAAGAAAGAAAGAAAAAAGAAAGAAAAATGAGAGAGATGAAAGAAAAAAAGGAAAAAGGGACAGAGAGACAAAAGGAAGGAGAGAGAGAGAGAGAGAGAGAACACATGGCCGGCAAGCCACACCCACCAGGTCACATGGCCGGCAAGCCACACCCATAAAGGAGGCCACACCCACAGAGTAGGTTCAAAAATTTCTTTGAAACCCACCACTGCTTTGGGGAGACAGGTGTTGTGGAAATTGGATCAATAAAAACGGTGGTGTGCAAGCATAGCAGAAGGTAGCAAAAAGGCACCGGAAATTTTCAGAACTCACAAAGACTATTCTTCTTTCAATGACACGGCTCATTGTCGAGATGCTTTTAGAGAGATAATTTGTCTTTCCAATTGTTCACGCGGCCTTGAGAGCCATTTTGGCGTAGAGGCATCAGGCAAGAAAGCGCCCTGCGAGTTCTAGACTCACACAAAGCCAGCTGGGTGGCCTTGAGCCAGCCATGCTCTCCTTTCCCTAGGAAGATTGAAAGAGCGAAGGGCTTCTGAAAAAACCTGGCTGAGAAAACGGCAGGGGTTTCTTCGGGCAGTTGTCAGGAATCAAGAGTGGCAGGAAAAAGAAGGGAAGGGGAGAAAAGGAAGGGAGGGAAGAGGAGGGAAGGGGGGGGGAAGAGGAAGGGGAAGGGGAGGGGAAGAAAGACAGGGAAGGGAAGGAAAGGAGAATGAAAGGAGAATGAAAACAGAAAAGGAAGGGAAAGAAAGGAAAATGAAAACAGAAAGGAAAGGGGAATGAAAACAGGAAGGGAAGAAAAGGGGAATGAACAGAAAGGGAAGGGAAAAGAAGGGAAGG
>NW_028261382.1:4066773-4114273 GCF_051295495.1 Thamnophis sirtalis
CTTCCTTCCTTCCTTCCTCCTTTATCTTCCTTCCTCCTTTGTCTCCTTCCTCCCTTCCTTCTTTTTCCTCTCATTTCCTTCCTTCCATCTGTATTTTCTTCCTATCTTCCTCTCTCCATCTTGTTTCATTCATTCATCCTTCCTTCCTCCTTTGTCTCCTTCCTTCCTTCCTTCCTTCTCTTCCTTCTTTTTCCCTCTCATTTCCTTCCTTCCATCTGTATTTTCTTCCTATCTTCCTCTCTCCATCTTGTTTCATTCATTCATCCTTCCTTCCTCCTTTGTCTTCCTTCCTTCCTCCTTTATCTCCTTCCTTCCTTCCTTCCTTCCTTCTTTTTCCTCTCATTTCCTTCCTTCCATCTGTATTTTCTTCCTACCTTCCTCTCTCCATCTTGTTTCATTCTTCCTTCTCCTTCCTTCCTCCTTTGTCCCTTTGTCTTCTTTCCTTCCTCCTTTAGCTCCTTCCTTCCTTCTGAAACAAAACAGCCTCTTTTAATTTCTACATTTTGAGAGCAACCTTCTTGCTGCTTGCTTCACAGATACATAACAATCGGTTTCCGTTACCTGATGCTATGGCCAAGATCCTACCTGGGAAAGACAGCAGGTATGTAGGACCCATCTCAGCCAGGGGGCTCTGCAGAACAGTTCTAGATAGACTGGAGTTCATAGAAGGACATATTTGTAGTCCAGAAGCCTGGACTGAATTTACAGTTGTACATTGCACAAAACTATCCCAGGTGCACAATGGTGAAAATTGCTTGCCTAAAATCTATGCTAGGAAATGCAACATTAATTAATTGATTGATTGATTAATGTGTGCATATTAGCAGGAATGGTATAGAAATACGGATCTTTATGCCGTTTCCCCACCCCACTCCTTCTGTTTTGCAAGCTGCTAAAGAAACAGATCAAAATAAACATATGATCAGGGGGGGGGGGAATCTAAGCTAAAGCAACATGGGAAAAATATGCCCATCTTTTCTTCTGATGTGTATTTATTTATTTATTCATTTTTTGCTAATTTTCCAGGCCAGTCATTGAAGAGATCCAAGATGTGGTAAGGCAATGAGAATTAGAAATTTATTTATTTATTTATTTATTTATTTATTTATTTATTAGACTTCTATACCGCTTAATAGGGCTTTCAGCCCTCTCTAAGCGGTTTACAATTTTTTTAGCAAATCGAGTCAGCAACTTGCCCCCACAGTCTAGGTCCTCATTTCACCCACCTCAGAAGGATGGAAGGCTGAGTCAACCTTGAGCCGGTGAGATTTGAACCACTGAACTGCAGATCACAGTCAGCTGAAGTGGCCTGCAGTACTGCACCCTAACCACTGTGCCACCTCGGCTCTCTTAAATAATTCGTTAAATAATGGTTTATTTAAAATGGTACCACATTTTCCTGCCCCCTTCCGTCCTTTTAAATCTTTCTCTCTCCTTTTGGCTTTGGAGAGGTTGATCAGCATAACAAATTAGCTTCCAGTTTGATTTTACAATCCATCAAAAATGTCTCCCTCTTTTTTTCATGGCTGCTACCAGAAACCGACAAAACGCTTTTCAGAAAGGAGGAGGAGAAAAGCGAAAATGCTTGACAAAACTAATCCTTTGCGTCTGACTTGAAGGAACTGCAGAGCTGATTAATAGCGTGGTACTAATCCTGCTGTGTGTCTCGCCCTCGGAATTTGTAAAACTATCAGACAATCCCTTGAAAGCTTACTTTAAAAAAAAAAAAAGGCCCACACATAACTGGAATAAGATGTGAAATATTGCCCTCTGCAGCAAGGAAGTAACTTAGCAGAAAAAATCCAGCAGGTTGGTTAAAAAAAAACCCAGAATAACAGAATTGGAAGGGGCCTTGGGGGTCTTCTAGTCCAACCCCTTGCTCAAGTAGGAGACCCTATACCGTTTCGAAGCAATGCTGTCCAGTCTCTTAAAAAAACTCCAGTTTTGGACCCCCCAAAAGGAAAAGATCTGAAATCATTGAAAAGCAAGTTTGACTCCGTTCAATAGAAATGCTGGGAGCGAGGGAAGAAGGAAGGAAGGAAAGAAGGAAGGAAAGAAAGAAGGAAAGAAGGAAGGAAGGAAGGAAGGAAGAAAGAAAGAAAGAAAGAAAGAAAGAAAGAAAGAAAGAAAGAAAGAAAGAAAGAGCCAAAAGAGAAGAGGAAAATTTGACTGAACCATTCTTGGCTGGAGTAGATATGATCAACTTTGTTTATTGTCAGGACTGTCCAAAAAAATCAAAACCACAACTGTGAAATCAGAGCTCTTGAATAGAGTAGAGTAGAGTAGAGTAGAGTAGAGTAGAGTAGAGTAGAGTAGAGTAGAGTAGAGTAGAGTAGAGTAGAGAGATAGGAATAGGAATAGGAATAGGAATAGGAATAGGAATAGGAATAGGAATAGGAATAGGAATAGGAATAGGAATAGGAATAGGAATAGAATAGGAATAGGAATAGGAATAGCATAGAAATAGAAATAGAAAATAGAAAATAGAAAATAGAAAATAGAAAATAGAAAATAGAAAATAGAAAATAGAAAATAGAAAATAGAAAATAGAAAATAGAAAATAGAAAATAGAAAATAGAAAATAGAAAATAGAAAATAGAAAATAGAAAATAGAAAATAGAAAATAGAAAATAGAAAATAATAGAAAATAGAAAATAATAGAAAATAGAAAATAGAAAATGAAAAAGGAATAGGAATAAGAATAGAATACAATACAATACAATACAATACAATACAGTACAGTACAGTACAGTACAATAAGAATAGGAATAGGAATAGGAATAGGAATAGGAATAGGAATAGGAATAGGAATAGGAATAGGAATAGGAATAGGAATAGGAATAGGAATAGGAGTACAGTAGAAGAAAAGAGAAAAGAAGAGAAGAGTTGGCTTTATTTGGCCAGGTGTGATTAGACACCCAAGGAATTTGTCTCCGGTGCAGAAGATGGACATGCAGGGGTTATGTAGGGTAATAGCTGGCTCTATAAGCAAAATACAAATCCTAGGTGTTTGTCTGAGCTAAGTTTGGTTGATGTTTGGACTGCTCTGAGATTAATGCAATAATTCCTATCGTGGCTTAACAGCTTTGTCCTGTGTTGAATCTTGAGTGATGGCTGCTTTTAATCCTACCATTCTGCCTGTTAGGGTTCCAAATAGGATCCAAAATTAAATCAGAGTCCGAGGCAAAGGATTCCTCAAACTTCCAATTTATGAAGAGAGCCATTTGGGAAAACCTGAATCTGAAAGCTTCCCGGTTTTCCCCACCCAATTGAAAGTTCAAGATTGTGCCCCACACCCACAAGTCCATTACATGGTCCAATCTTCCACTGCCATGCTGGCAGCTTCTGCCCATCCAGTTCTAGTCAGGTACAGAGGTGCAGAGACAAAGGATGACCTTGGCTTTCTAGAAAGAATGTTGTTATGGCTACATATCATCTAACTCCGTACAATCCCCACTCCAATTTTCCCACAATAGAAAATGCATAGTAGAATAATAGAAACATAGTAATAATAATCATAATAACAATACCAATAAGAGGGAGAGAAGATGACAAGGATAATAATAATAATAATACCGCCGCACCAAAACATGGATAAATATATACTTCTTAGACGTAAGACGCTACTGGGAGTTCTTTACTCAGACTGAACAGAAGGGCACGAAAGAACAGAGGACTTCAAAGAACTGCTCCCATCAGGAGCATTTCGAGAGCAATTTGCACAGAAAAATCACATTATTCATTTGACTCCCCATTTTCTCCTCCAGGCCGAAAGGAATGTTGTGTCTCTGGATATCGATAGCTTCTATATTTCAGCCCTTTCCAAATCCACTTGAGACATGCCTCAAGCCTCTTAACCTTCCCCAATTGCCACGTCCTTGGCTCTTTCCCATTTTTCCCGCCGATGGTCATGGTTCAGCAGAACCCCATGGCCACGGACCAAACAATGAAAAAGAAAAGAAAAAAGGTACCGTGTTTTCCCTAAAATAAGACAGGGTCTTATTTACTTTCGACCCCTGAAATGAGCACTTGGCCTTATTTTCGGGGAGGTCTTATTATTTTTGAGGTGCAGGAAGTGGTGAGTGTGGTCATTCATGGCTGCTGCTGTGTTGCAATATTTTCAGGGAGGGCTTATTTTAACACATGCCCTCAAAAGCCTGATTGGGTTTATTATCGGGGAGGTCTTATTTTGGGAAAACAGGATAGATCCATGAGATATCTCTCTCTCTGACGGCCGTGGGTCAGGAGCAAGGCTGTACCTATGTCAACATCTTGTAAATGTGTGAATTCCTTTCCTTTTCCTTTCCTTTCTTTTCCTTTCCTTTCTTTTTTCCCTTTGCCTTCTTTTCCTGTCCTTTCTTTTCTTTTCCTTTCTTTTCTTTTTTTCTTTTCCTTTCCTTTCCTTTATTTCCCTTTTCTTTCTTTTCTTTTCCTTTCTTTTTTCTTTTCCTTTCCCTTCCTTTCCTTTCCTTTCCTTTCCTTTCTTTCTTCCCTTCCCTTTCCTTTCTTTTCTTTTCCTTTCCTTTCTTTTCTTTTCCTTTCTTTTCCTTCCTTCTTTCTTTCCCTTCCCTTCCTTCCTTCCTTCCTTTTCTTCCTTTTCCTTTCCTTTCCTTTGTTTCCCTTTCTTTTCTTTTACTTTCTTTTTTTCCTTTCCTTTCTTTTTTCCCTTTCCTTTCTTTTCTTTTCCTTTCCTTTCTTTTCTTTTCTTTTCTTTTCCTTCTTTCTTTCCCTTCCCTTCCTTCCTTTCCTTTCTTTTCCTTTCCTTTCCTTTCTTTTCTTTTTATTTCCTTTCTTTTCCTTTCCTTTCTTTTTCCCCTTTCCTTTCCTTTCCTTTCCTTTCTTTTCCTTCCTTCCTTCTTTCCTTCCAAAATGGATAATTACTGTGCAGCCCTGAAAAAAATAGCGGATGACATGGGGTGGTGGTATTTTAGCGTATGCACTCAAAAGCCTGATTGGGTTTATTATCCGGGGAGGTCTTATTTGTGGGGAAACAGGATAGATCCATGAGATATCTCTCTCCCTGATGGCTGTGGGTCAGGAGCAAGGCTGTGCCTACGTCAACAGCCTCTTCCTCCTCCTCCTGACCCCTCCTCCCAAAGAACGGGAAAGGGGGCACCATGCCCATAAATCTCAATAGATCCGTCTCCTTGGTCTCTAAACAAATAAACCAGCTTTATCTCTGGGTGTCCCGTTGAAGGCTCGGGCAAGGTTGAGATTGCAGGGCGAGATTGTCTCCACAATCTCACAGCCGTCCTTCTCCAAGGCTGCAACCTGAGCCAGAAACCAAGAAATCTGAAGGATGTTGGTTGCGTTTATGTTCCACTCAAGGCAGTTGTTAGAGGCTCTCCTCCAGCCCCTGCAGAGACCCCGACCTTCGCTGGGTTCCTTTTCAGGCACTGCTTTCTTTCCCATAAAGCCCGGCCACAAGAAGGACTCCACTGCAGAAATAAGGTGGGGGGCAACAGTGAATTCCCAGGGGAAAATGAATCTGCGCTCCGAAGCAGAATTTGTACGTTCATACTCGCAGAACTGTATGCTCTCTGGTCTGGATCTAAATACAAGTTTTAAGGATTCAATTCGTTTCATGTAGCTAGCAATAGTTATAAGATTGCAGGGTTTTTCCCCTTTGGTTCATGCTGTTAATTTGTCCCTTCCTTTGTTTTCTCCCTTCCTTCGGCCCTCTCTCCATCTTCCTTTTTTTGCTCTCCTTCCTTCCTTTCTCACTCCTCCTTCCTTCCTCCTTCCCTCCCACCCACCTTCCTTCCTTCTCTCTACTTCCTTCCTTCTTTCCTCCCTCCCTCCCCATCTTCCTTTTCTTTCTTCTCTCTCCTCCCTCCCTCCCTTTATCTTCTGCTGTTCCTTCCCTCCTTTCCTTTCCTTTTCTTTCTTTTCCTTCCTTCTTTCCTTCCCTTCCCTTCCTTTCCTTTCCTTACTTTTCCTTTCCTTTCCTTCCTTCCTTCCTCCCTCCCAACTTCCTTCCTTCTGTCTACTTCCTTCCTTCTTTCCCCTCTCCCTCCCTCCCCATCTTCCTTTCCTTCCTTCTCTCTCGTCCCTCCCTCTATCTTCTTTTCCTTTTCCTTTTTTCCTTCATTTCCTTTCCTTTCTTTTCCTTCCTCCCTTCCTTCCTCACTCCCACCTTCCCTCCTCTCCACTTCCTTCCTTCTTTCCTCCCTCCCTCTATCTTCTTTTATTTTCCTTCCTTCTTTCCTCCTACCATTCCCTTCCTTCCTTCCTCCCTCCCAACTTCCTTCCTTCTGTCTACTTCCTTCCTTCTTTCCTCCCTCCCTCCCTCCCTCCCTCCCTATCTTCCTTTCCTTCCTTCTCTCTCCTCCCTCCCTCTATCTTCTTTTCCTTTTCCTTCCTTCATTTCCTTTTCTTTCTTTTCCTTCCTCCCTCCCACCTTCCCTCCTTCTCTCCACTTCCTTCCTTCTTTCCTCCCTCCCTCTTTCTTCTTTTATTTTCCTTCCTTCTTTCCTCCTACCATTCCCTCCCTCCCTCTCTCCCTCCCTCCCTTCCTTCCTTCCTTCCTTCCTTAGGAAATGGATAATTACCGTACATCCCTGAAAAAAATGGCGGATGACATCATATCCTTGCGCCAACACATTTCCACGCTGGAGAGGGAAAACAGTGCCTTGAGACGCAACCTTGCCTTACATGAAGACATTGGCCGGGCACTTCTGCAGGACATTGACCTAGATGTTATGACCAAGGCAGAAATAGTCGACAGGATACGTAAGAGAATTGTCTCCTCCTTTTCCTGCCCATGCGGTTGAGGGAAGGGACCACTGAAAGGAAAGGAAAGGAGAGCACCTTAGAAGTCTCATAGAAGTGTCACATCTGTCCAGGCCAAGAGTCTCTCCCTGCCAGTGGTGGGTTCTGGATCCCGTTCCAACCATTGGGCTCGGCAGCCTCCACATGGATGTGTGCAGCACGTGTGCATCTTAGCGCCTCCGCAATGCTCCAGCTGCTCAGCGGAGCATCGCGCAGGTGCTGTATGTGCCATGCGTGTCCGCGGAAGCGCTGAAGACTTAAAAGACCAGTAAGGAGCTCGGGTGGGTGAGTGGGTGGGCACTCCATACCAGGGTATACCACCTGCAATTCACCACTGTTCCCTGCAAAAGTTAACTTTGGATACATCAATGGCAAGATTGCAACATGTCATCCTGTGGCTTCCATCATTGGGTTGGGAGAAGGATTCTGACTCTAGGAAGTCCTCAACATTAGGACCACAGTTGAGCCCAAACTTTCTGCTGTTAAGCGAGACGTTTGTCAAGTGAGTTTTGCCCCCTGTTACGACCCCACTGTTAAGTGAATCACTACAGTAGTAAGTGGGTAACCCTGTTGCCCAGTGAATCCAGCTTCCCCGCGGACTTTGCTTGTGGGAAGTTTGCAAAACGGGATCACGTGACCCCCCGAGACATAGCGACGGTCATAAATATGAAGCATCTGAATTTGGATCCCCTGATTATGGAGATAATAGGGTGGCGTACAAGTGTAATAAACATTGAACATTGAACATTGAGATGCTGCAAAGGTCATAACTGTGAGAAACGGTCATAAGTCAACCTTTTCCAGCCCCGTTGTAACTTCAAACAGTCACTAAACGAACAATTGTGAGTCAAGGATTACTTATACCTTCATGGGAGTTTTTGCCCCCCCTTTTTTTCCTTTCTCAGTGACCCTCAAGAAAAAATTAACATCTGGGGCTCGGGAGATGGCTCGGATGAAGGATCGGATTCAGAGGCTGCAAAATGAATTGATTCGGGTGAGAGTTCTCACAATTCTCCTTTGGTGCATCTTACAATGGTCTCGCCTTCTTGAAAGCTGGACAGGACCACTAAGCTTTCATTGGTTTATAACTAGCTGATGACCCGGCATTGCCTGGGTATTTTCAGACGTCGGAGAGTTTGTCTGACAGGAAACCATTGAGAGGGGCCTTTCTTCTCCCTACTCCCATGCCCATCATCCCTGCCCTCTCCCTTCCCACTCTCATGCGCTCCTCCTTCCCGCCCTGTCTACGATCCTGGCCCTTTGCCCCCAATCCATCAGGTGCTTCTCCCTTGGTCCACTGGAAGGCGAACGTCATGGCTGGCTTTCCAGAGGAAGCTGCGAAGGAACTGACATCACAAACAAATGCCGCTCTAGGACACCGCACTCGTTGTGCTTACCCATCCAGGCTCTCCCTTCTCTCTCCCATGACACCACAAACAATTGCTGCTCTAGGACATCACACTCGCTGTGCTTACCCATCCAGGCTCTCCCTTCTCCCTCCCATGACATCACAAACAATTGCCATTCTAGGATGCTGCACTTGCTCTCTTTAACGGGCCAGGCATTCCAGAGTTATGCTGGAACACACATACACACACACACTCGTTTTCTTTTCCTCCCCCCAGAAAAACGACCGAGAGAAAGATCTGGTGATGTTACAACGAGCCCACCAACAACAGCAGATGGTCCTTAGAAAATACCAAGCCAAGATCGCCCGGATGCAAACTCTTGAAGATGCGGTCAGGCAGCAGGAGAAGGTCAGGGCTACTACTGTATCGGATACCTTCAGCCGGGGTGGGTGGGGGTGTCCTTAAGGAAAAGGGAACAGCCCTTTTCCTGGGCAGTGACGCTCATCCCTTTCCTCAAAAAGGTAATCGGGAGGATGGAGAAGATGCTCGAAGGGAAGATGAAGGAACGAATCAAAGAAGCCTCCTTTGGAGAGCTATCCAAAACAGCCGGTAAGTAATCCACAAAGTGACAACGCATCTCGTGTTCTTCGCATCCGAGAGATTTGGCTGCCATTCCTGAGTGAAATTGTTGGGTAACCTATTTCATTTCATTTCATTTCTTGAATTTATAAGCCGCCCAATCCCGGAGGACTCCGGGCGGCTTACAGAAATGAAAAATATTAAAAAAAGGATTAAAACAATAAGATACAACAAGATTAAGAAGAAAACACAACATGCATGCAGTCAAAGCAGGGCTGGACCTCAATCCAGAGGTCAACAGCCCCAGGCCTGCCGGAAAAGCCAGATTTTGATGGCTTTACGGAAGGCCATGAGAGTGGGTAGGGTCCGGATCTCTGGGGGTAGCTCATTCCATAAGGCCGGAGCGGCAACAGAGAAGGCCCTACTCCGAGGCATCGCCAGCCGGCATTGGCCAGCTGAAGGCAACAGGAGAAGGCCCATCCTGTGTGATCTTATTGGTCTAAGGGAGGTATGTGGCAGAAGACGGTCTCGTAGGTATCCGGGTCCTAGGCCATGTAGGGCTTTAAAGGTGATAACCAGCACCTTGAATCGTGCTCGTTCCCGAGTGAAGAAGAGATTCTTGGTACTTATGAAGCTCTTTCCTTCTCCTTTTTTTTCATTGGCCATCACATAACTGTTCACAGGTGACAACTGGTCCAAAGATGTCTACTCCACCCTACTGATGGAGAATGTGAGGCTACGGGACGAACTGGGGAAATCCACTTTTCATGCCCCCATCATATTGCAGCAACAGGCCTTACCAGTAAGACCCTCCGTCTCAATAGACATTCCTCTCTTTCCCTCTCTTCCCTCTCTTCTCTTTACCTATCTACTTATGGGTGTACCCATCCACCCATCCATCTCTTTATCTGCCCCGTCATCTCCGTGCATCACTCCACAGCAGTGGTGGGATTCAAATAATTTAACCACCGGTTCTCTTCCCTAATGACCAGCTGGGTAGGTGTGGCTCGGTGGTCATGTGACCAGGTGGGCATGGCCAACTCAACGTCACTCGTGTCGATGGGCGCTTCGCCTTAGCTGTTACAATGTCATAAGGGTTAACCGGAGAGGCAGTTTCTGTAAGCAGGTCAATAAAGGTTAGGCTAGAAACAACACCAGAATGTTTCCTTCCTGCCTTCCTTACAGGATTAGCCCTGTAAAGTGGGGAAAAACAAAAGGAGATTTCTTCCAACAACCGGTTCTCCGAACTTTTTAGAAAGTTAACAACCGGTTTTCCCGAATAGGTGCGAACCGGCTGAATCCCACCACTGCTCCACAAGTACCTTCTACTTCTACCCTTTCTGACCCTTGGTCTGTCTGCTTGTAGGTCTATCTATCTAATCTTCCAATTACCTGTCTCCCTATTTATCTTATGTATCAACTGCATGTCTTCATATTAATGGGGGGCCCTGATGGGTCTGATCCAAAAAACAGTCATACAGAATAACAAGGTTGGAAAGGACCTTGATTGATTGATTGATTGATTGATTACATTTATATGCCGCCCTTTTCCCCGAAGGGGACTCAGGGCGGCTCACAATTCAATCAATGGAGGTCTCAGGGTGGCTCACAATTCAATCCTTGGAGGTCTTCTAGTCCCAGTGGTCACCAACTGGTGGTCCATGGACCACCGGGGGTCCATGAGAAAATTTTGGTGGTCCGCAGAAAAATTATATGCATTTTTTATATTGCACTAAATCAGGAGTCCTTAAACTACGGCCTCTGGGCCAGATATGTGCAATGGACATCTGTGTGTCTCCCGCTTTGGGGTCTTTTTGTATGGGTTGGAGGGGGGCACAAATTCTGACTTGGGGTCTGCTTCAGCCTCCTAGTGTGGGGCTTTGGGCGAAGGCTGGAGGGAAGAGCTGTTGGTGGCGAAGAGCCGGAGGGCCTCGTTCCAGGGGTACTGCATCATGGCCTGGAACTGGCTGACTATCTCCAGGAGTTGGCATCTGGCCTTGCGCTCCCGCAGGTCTTCCCTCTGCTTGGAAAGCCCATGCTCCTAGACCTCAGTGAGGTGCTTATACTGAGCCTCGTTAATCCAATTTGAAGTGAGCCAGCTATTTTGCCAACTCTTTCTCAAGGTGGCTGCTTAGCTCCGACAACTGCTTCCTACTGAGGCTCTAAGGATCCCGGGCGGGCAGGCAAGGAGTGGGTGGGAGGGGCAAGTAGAGGCTGGCAAGGCATCCCTCGACGTGAGTGACATCAAGTTGGCCATGCCCACCCAGTCACCTGACCACCTAGCCACACCCACCCTGCCAGTCATTAGGAAGTTTATATTAGTCCGCGGGATTTAAAATTAGTGGTCCCTGAGGTCCGAAAGATTGGTGACTTCTGTCCTAGTCCAACTTCCTCCTCAATCAGAAGACTCGTATACCATTTCAGACAAATGGCTGCCCATTTTTTTCTTAAAACTTCCAGTGTTAGAGCACCCATAACCTCTGGAGGCATCTGGTCTCCAGTGGAGACTTTTCCCACCACCTGACTCCTGGAGCCGAGGTGGCGCAGTGGTTAAATGCAGCACTGCAGGCTACTTCAGCTGACTGCAGTTCTGCACTTCAGAGGTTCAAATCTCACCGGCTCAGGGTTGACTCAGCCTTCCATCCTTCCGAGGTGGGTAAAATGAGAACCCGGATTGTTGTTGGGGGCGATATGCTGACTCTGTAAACCGCTTAGAGAGGGCTGAAAGCCCTATGAAGCAGTATATAAGTCTAACTGCTATTGCTATTGCTATTTAACTAAGCAGAAGGGCCATTTGTAACCCAAAACCACATGGCTTTCTCTTGGCTTTCTCTTCCACCTTTGAGCCATAAACCCTTATTGATGTCTCCCCCCCAGGATGCATTTTCAACCAGCTCAGAAAAGCTCTCGTTGGTTTCAAAGCTGGAGAAGGCTGAGGCCCGCATCCTTGCCTTGGAAAACCAGGTAACTTAGTTCTGGCGCCCAACCAGTGGTGGGATTCAAATAATTTAACAACCGGTTCTCTGCCCTAATGATTTCTTCCAACAACCAGTTCGCCAAACTGCTTAGAAAGTTACCAACCGGTTCTTCCGAAGTAGTGCGAACCGGCTGAATCCCACCACTGGAAGGAAGGAAGGAGGGAAGGAAGGAAGGAAGGAAGGAAGGAAGGAGGGAGGGAGGGAGGGAGGGAGGGAGGGATGGGTGGGATTCAAATAATTTAACAACCGGTTCTCTGCCCTAATGATTTCTTCCAACAACCAGTTCACCAAACTGCTTAGAAAGTTACCAACCGGTTCTCCCGAAGTGGTACGAACCGGCTGAATCCCACCACTGCATCCAACCATCTAAAGCATCTACTGTATGTCATCATTGAGGCTCTGAGCCTGTAAGCATTTCTCTTCTTTGCTACAGCTGATGGACTCTGCCAAGAACTGGGGGCGAGAGAAGCAGAATTACAACACAAAACTGCTTGAAAATGACCTCGGATTTGACCGATCGACGCCCTCCGTCATCGTTCGTGATATTTATCCGGTGAGCTGTGGACATAAAACAGCAGAAACAGTCTAGCAGGGAAGGCTAGGTAGAGTGCAGTACTGCAGGCCACTTCAGCTGACTGTTATCTGCAGTTCAGCGGTTCAAATCTCACCGGCTCAAGGTTGACTCAGCCTTCCATCCTTCAGAGGTGGGTGAAATGAGGACCCAGACTGTGGGGGCGATATGCTGTCTCTGTAAACCGCTTAGAGAGGGCTATCTCTAAGCCCTATGAAGCGGTATATAAGTTGAACTGCTATTGCTATTGCTATTGCTATTTTGATGCGAAGGAGAATGTTTGTTCTTAACCCATTCACATGTCTCCTCTTCATCCACAGAATGTGAAGGAGAAGAGCGAGGATGAAGAGGAGAAGCCCAAAACCTCAGGGAAGGTCATCCAAAAGTAGCCAGTTATGGGGCTGAATCTCCTTATAGGTCAGTGCCAGGGCTGGGTTCCTGCCAGTTCTAGCCTCTTCTATAGAAGAGGTTCCACAAATCTACAGTGCCGTTTAGAACCGGTTCCAGCTCCCTCCCCCCCGCCTGTCCGCACATCATCAAGATGAAGAGCGAGAGGAGGAATTCTGGGAGTTGACGTCCACAAGTCTTAAAGCTGTCAAGTTTGAACACCCCTGGGGTTTTTTTCCCTAAAGGGTTAAGGGTGCAAGGGTCTTGTAACTTGACAGCTTTAAGACTTGCACACTTCAATGCCAGAGTTCCTGAGCCAACATTTGGTTGCTAAGCAAGAGCGTTGTTAAGTGAGTTTTACCTCATTTTACAAGTTGGCCATGCCCACCCAGTTACATGGCTGGCAAGCCAGTCCCACCAGGTCACATGACTAGCAAGCTACTCCCACCCAGTCACATGGCCAGCAAGCCACTCCCACTCAGTCACATGGCCAGCTGAGCCATTCCCACAAAGCAGACCACACCTACAGAAGAGGTTCTAAAAAAATTTGAAACCCACCACTGGTCAGTGTTAATTCTTGGCCGCAGTTGTAAGCCAAGATGGCACAGCTTTGGATGGGGTTGGGGGCTGTAGGCAGGGGTAGGAATGAAAGGGGAGTGGAGTTTGCAAGAGACAATTAGCTTACTTAATTAGTGTGAAGATTTGTTCGTGATTGTCATTTGGGAGATATCGGCCTGGCAGCTCTCCAAGCCTGATAAGGTCTGTGGTTGTAAATCCACCCTTGAAAGACTGTTTGCCGGGACTTTGCTGGATGTGAATGAGAGGAATTCACAGGAGCTTCATAAAAAAGGGTAAACAAGAAGTCTGCGTCATGATTTGGGGAAGCCTAGGTCAGAACACCTTGCTGGAATAGTTGCAATATTGCTATTCCTGAGAAGGAGAGAGAGAGAGAGAGGCTGACTTTTTCCTACCATCAGAACTGGTTCGTTGACATAGGGCCAATCCTAGCTGTGTCTTGAACCAGCCAAGGAGTGGGAGTAATCTTAGTGGAAAGAAAATCCTTGCAAGATATTTTATGGTGGTTTAAAAGAGTCAGAATGTCCTCATCTCAGCCAGCTTTCACTACATTTCCATGACTTGGGCCAAAGGTTGTCCACACCCATTGGCCTAGGATACATGGGTTGAGTCAACTGGTTCCCGGAGAGGAAGGAGGAGGCAACAGTGAATTATGTACAGAGGTGGGTTCCTACTGGTTCGTACCGGTTCGGTAGAACTGGTTCATCAAATCTACCGAACCGGTTAGTAGAGGTTCCACCAGTGGACCCCGGAAAGCAGGCCAAACCTACAGAAGAGGTTCCAACATTTTTTTTAAACCCACCACTGATTGTGTGACACCACTTCTTCCATCCTTCCTAGAAACCACATTAATCCAACACGACTGAAGAGTCATTGGAGTCCACAGCCTCCGACTGAAGTCTGGGAATTGTTCTATCCATTTGCAGCCGAACAAGATATCTATTGCGAAATATATACAGTTATATACCTCTTTCCTGGAGAGATGAGCTGAATACAGACTTCTCTGTAAAATACCTTACGGTCCTGGTGCCTGCGGTGTAAATTTTGTACAGTACCTAAAGTGTCTTTGAGTTTGCAACGGTGGTGAGGATATCGCCCTGGGAGACAGGAGGAAGAGCGACTGGCCAGGCAGAAGTCAGATCAACTGATTGTGCTGTAGGAATGTGTCTCTGGCAGTAGTGGGTTCCTCCCGGTACGGTATGGTACAGCCATACAGGTAGTAGCCGGGAGCAGCTGACAGTGTACTGGTAGGGTGGCTCGTTTCGCCCACCTGCCCGCCCGCGTTCTATACCTGTTTTTATAGCAACCGGCCAATTGCGCATGTGCACACAGCGTGCGGCTCCTGTGGAAGCCCCAACAAGCGGCTGGGTGTCGCAGGGGCGGTGGGTTGCAGCTTGCATGCACGAACAGGACACACGGTCCTGTGAGGAGCCTAACGGTAGCGACGATAAGAGCAACCCACCACTGGTCTGTGGGGAACATCTTTCTAGTTTCTTGTAGCCATAAAGGGGTGAGGGCAGGGGTGGGCTGCTACAGATTCGCTCAGGTTCAGGAGAACCCATAGCTAACGTTATGACTGGTTCCGAGAACCTCCAAATCCCACCCCCTGGCTGGCCACACCCACCCGTCCTGCCCCTCCCATCCCAGGAGTCTCCACGCGGATGCGAGGTAAGTGTAGGGCCTGTGTGTAGGGTCAGGGAGGGGGGAAAAACAGGCCTCCTAGAAGTTCCGGAAGGCGTTTCCAGCCTCCGGAGAGCCTCTGGAGCCCAGGGTAGACAGTTTTCACCCTCCCGGAGGCTAGAGGAAAGCTTATGGAGCCTGGGGAAGGAGAAAATGTCTCCCTGCCGTGGTGCAGGAGACTGACTAAGCCACTCCCAGCATGGCCACACCCAGCCAGCAACCGGCAGAGGACCCACTCCTGAAGTTTTTGAAGCCCACCCCTGGGGAGATGGGGGAGAGAGATACTTTCAGACTTGCAAGATTCTATTAATGTAAGCTTACAACCAAGCTGGAGGTTCTGGGTGTGGAATGAGGTTATTTTTTTTCCTAGTTCTGCTCTCATTCATCTGCATTCTTAGCCAACGGTGAAGTCAACGTCTCTGTTTTGAAAAATGACTCAGTAGCATCTTTCCCTGACTTTATTACGATCTTATTTTTCTGACTTGGTTACAGAACACTAAATTTCGAAATCTTTTATTGGAGCATAGGAAAAATCCTGGTTGGAAACAAATTGTCGGGAAGGAATTGAATTGAATTTTATTATTTGTATGCCGCCCTTCTCCGGGAGGGACTCAGGGCGGTGAACAACTCAAAAGGGAAAAGGGGAACATAAAACAGAATACAAGTAATTAAAATAACCAAGAATCACAACAACCATACAAGTCGAGAGGGGAGGGGAACTCATCAACCCCAGGCCTGCCGGCAAAGCCAGGTTTTGACGGCTTTCCGGAAGGCCTGGAGAGAGGTGAGGGTCTGAATCCCTGCGGGGAGTTCGTTCCAGAGGGCCGGAGCTGCCACAGAGAAGGCCCTCCCCCGGGTAGTAGCCAGGTGGCATTGGCTGGTAGACGGAACCCGGAGGAGGCCAACCCTGTGTGATCTAATGGGTCTTTGGGAGGTAATTGGCAGCAGGCGGTCTCTCAAGTACCCAGATCCAATACCATGAAGGGCTTTATAAGTTACGACACCTAACATCTAACCATGGTTAAATGTCTATGGAGATTATCAGTCATATCCAGGTTATGGTTGTCCCCAAAGGTGCTTTTTACAAGAGGCAAATGGACTTTCTGGTTTTTCCTTGAAGATGTTTCGCTTCTCATCCAAGAAGCCTCTTCAGCTCTGAAGATGCACCTTTGGAGCTAACCACGGTTACTCTAAAAGTAACATTCGTCATTCATTATTTGTCACATTGGCCTAAGTTTTCAGGGTGGGCTGTCTTTCAGGAGGTGAATAGTTTTCCTCATCTGCTAGATGTCAGGTTTCCAAAAGATGCCCTAATTGATTCATGAGTCTCGAGCCAAGTTTCAAAGGAAAACCAGTCATTTATTAAGAGCACCATTTTTGCAGTCAGATCTGAGCCTCCTTTGAATTATAGTTGAACTTTACCCCTGTTCCATCCCTCCCCCCCCCAGTCTGTGTCAGAAATCACATTCCCCAATGAGGTGCACCCCTCCCAAGCCTGCTGTAGTAATCTGAGATCAAATTCTTGCCGAACGTATGCGTGGAATGAGCTCCTCCCCCCTTTCTTCACCATGGCAACTTTATGAGTTGACACTAGAGGCACCCAATGCAGCAGTTTGTCAGGAGACTCAAAAAGAATTTTATTTCATCCAACACACAACAGATAATCACTCAGAAGGTTGCAATGGCCATGGCAGAGATACCATTAATAAAGGGCCAGAGAAATGGACAGATAAGAGGTCTACCAAAAGATGTTTTCCTTGGCAACTCAAGGCAGCCTCTGTCTTCAGAGGTAGCCTTCTACCATTGCCCAAGAGGAGAAATCAAGAGTTGAGAGACCCTATAAATGCCATACGTTCTTTGAAAGCTTCTCAAAGGGGATCTAATTGGTCATTATGGAAAACACAAACATGGAGGAGATGCCGCATCAATCCAGCTAGAAAGTACTTCCATTCAGTCAGAAGGAAATCTTAAATCTAATAACATTGAACCTAGAGTAGAGTGCTACGTGGAGAGGAAGATATGGGCAGGGAAATCTTCTTCGTTCTTATCTAAATTGTATTATATGAGTTAAAAGAATCTCCTTCTGTGCCCCAACCTTGGTTTGAGTTCTATGTTGAGTAAACATCTGGCATTGGGAACACCATTGGACTGGGATCCCTAAGGATTGAGTGGACAACTCCGTCCCTTCTCCAGGGGTTTTGAAAGGGGCACCAGGGGCTTCTGGGAAACTTCACCCATTCACTGATGGGAATGATGAGGCCGTAGCGTCAAGTAGATGGGCTTGTCTGGAATCAGGATGAGGCCAAAGGTGGTACCAATCTCCACGCCTCTCTTTATTTCAATCTTGAATTTTTCCAGCATCTGAGGAGAAGAAGGGGGGAGGGGAACCAGAGGAAGTCACCCAGGGCTGCCAAATCGTGAGCCTCAAAGTTCAAAACTCTGTCTCTGTGTAGCAAGGCATTGGGCAGATGGTCATCTGAGCTGTCTAAGCTTGCTTGTTTTCTTGGGGGGGGGGGTTCATGACCCGAGGAGGAGGAGGAGGGCAGGAGGTTGGACTAGATGATTTTTTATTGATTTTTTGATTTTATTGAAAATTTATATGCCGCCCTTTTCCCTGAGGGGACTCAGGGCGGCTTACAACAATGAAGGGAAGGGAGTGCAAGACAAGACTTAAAAGAAAAGAATCGTGGTTTAAAGAAAAATTAGTCATAAAACACAACATTCACTCAACATTCGGGCGGGGTGAGAGTAATCCTATCCCCAGGCCTGACGGGATAGCCAGTTCTTAAGTGCTATGCGGAAGGCCTGGACTGTGGTGAGGGTACGGATCTCCACGGGGAGGTTGTTCCATAATGTCGGAGCGGCAACTGAGAAGGCTCTCCTCCGCGTAGTCGCCAGTCGGCACTGACTGGCGGATGGAATTCGGAGGAGGCCTACTCTGTGCGATCTGATGGGATGAAGGGAGGTGATTGGCAGGAGGCGGTCTCTCAAATAGTCAGATCCACTACCATGGAGCGCTTTATAGGTGGTAAGTAAGACCTTGAAGTGCACCCGACGATCAACAGGTAGCCAGCGCAGCTCACGGAGGATTGGTGTTATATGGGCGAACCGAGGTGCGCCCATGATCACTCGCGCAGCCGCGTTCTGGACTAGCTGAAGTCGCCGGATGCTCTTCAAGGGCAGCCCCATGTAGAGCACATTGCAGTATTCCAGCCTAGAGATCACAAGGGCTCGAGTGACTGTTGTGAGAGCCTCCCGGTTCAGGTAGGGCCGCAACTGGCGCACCAGGCGAACCTGGGCAAATGTCCCCCTGGTCACAGCCGACAAATGGTGGTCAAAACTCAGCTGTGGATCCAGGAGGACTCCCAAGTTGCGAACCCTGTCTGAGGGGAATAAATTTTGCCCCCCCAGCCTGATTGGTGGAACATTAACCAAATTTTTGGGAGGGAAACACAACAGCCACTCGGTCTTTTCCGGGTTGAGTACCAGTTTGTTAGCTCTCATCCAGTCTTTAACAGCCTCAAGGCCCCGGTTCATCACGTCCACCGCTTCATTGAGTTGGCACGGGGCGGACAGATACAACTGAGTATCGTCCGCATACTGGTGGTATTTTATCCCGTGCCTTCGAATGATCTCACCCAGCGGTTTCATGTATATGTTAAATAGCAGGGGGGACAGAACCGAACCCTGCGGCACCCCATAGGTTAGGGGCCTCGGGGACGATCTCTCCCTCCCCACCAACACCGACTGCAACCTGTCCGAGAGGTAGGAGGAGAACCACTGTAAAACAGTGCCGCCCACCCCCACCTCCCGCAGTCGTCGCAGAAGGATACCATGGTCGATGGTATCGAAAGCCGCTGAGAGGTCAAGGAGAACCAGGATGGACGCATAGCCTCCATCTCTGGCTCTCCAGAGATCATCGGTCAATGCGACCAAAGCGGTTTCAGTGCTGTAACCGGGCCTGAAGCCAGACTGGAAGGGGTCAAGGTAGTTAGCTTCCTCCAAGGTACGCTGAAGCTGTAAGGCCACCACCTTCTCAACAACCTTCCCCAGAAAGGGGAGGTTGGAGACTGGACGATAGTTGTTAAGAACTGCTGGATCCAAAGACGGTTTCTTCAGGAGAGGCCTCACCACCGCCGCCTTAAGCGCGGTGGGGAGGTGTCCCTCCCGAAGAGAAGCGGTAACAACCGCCTGGATCCAGCCTCGTGTCACCTCTCTGCTGTTGGCAGTCAGCCAAGAGGGACACGGGTCCAGTATACAGGTGGAGGAACTCACAGCTCGCATAGCCTTGTCCACATCCCCGGAGGCAACATCCTGAAACTCAACCCAGAGATGGTCTACCAAGTAATTCCCCTGTGTCCCGGCTGGATCTGCAGGGGTGGAGTCCAGTTCCGATCGAAACCGAGCAATTTTGTCCGCCAAGAACTGACTATATTCCTCAGCCTTACCCTGCAGGGGGTTCCCCGTCTCCCTCCTATTTAGGAGGGAGCGGGTTATCCTGAACAGGGCGGCTGGGCGAGACTCGGCGGACGCTACCAAGGAGGCAATATGTGATCTTTTGGCGGTTCTCAATGCCCAAATATACTCCTTGGTGCAAGCTGTCAACAGTGCTCGGTTCGATGCGGACCTATCGGATCTCCACCGGTGCTCTAGGCGTCTCCTCCGGTGCTTTATCTCGCGGAGCTCCTCGGTGAACCAAGGGGGTCTCCGCGAGCCGCTGACCCGGAGGGGCCGTAGTGGCGCAATTCGGTCTAGAGACTCCAATGCCGCTGAGTGCCAGGCCGCAGCAATAGTCTCCGCCGAACTGTGGGCGAGAGCATCTGGAATAACCCCAAGCTCCGTCTGGAACCTAACAGGGTCCATCAGTCGCCTGGGGCGGAACCACCTGGTCGGTTCCTCCTCCCTACGGTGGGGGTTTGGCCTCCGGAAGTCTTGATCTGCAAG
Organism: Thamnophis sirtalis; assembly: GCF_051295495.1. NCBI lineage: Eukaryota > Metazoa > Chordata > Lepidosauria > Squamata > Natricidae > Thamnophis > Thamnophis sirtalis. The sequence goes on from NW_028261382.1 coordinate 4,086,609, forward strand.
GTCCCTTCTAACTCTGTTAATCTGAGAAGGAGGAGGAGGAGGAGGAAGAAGAGGAGGAGGAGGGCAGGGGGTTGGACTAGATAATGTGCAAGCTCCCTTCTAACTCTGTTGAGAAGGAGGAAGAGGAGGAAGAGGAGGAGGAGGGCAGGGGATTGGACTAGATGATTGCAAGGTCCCTTCTAACTCTGTTAATCTGAGAAGGAGGAGGAGGAGGAGAGGAGGAGGAGGAGGAGGGCAGGGGGTTGGACTAGATGATCTACAAGGTCCCTTCTAACTCTGTTAATCTGAGAAGGAGGAGGAGGAGGAGGAGAGGAGGAGGAGGAGGGCAGGGGGTTGGACTGGATGATCTGCAAGGTCCCTTCTAACTCTGTTAATCTGAGAAGGAGGAGAGGAGGAGGAGGGCAGGGGGTTGGACTAGATGATCTACAAGGTCCCTTCTAACTCTGTTAATCTGAGGAGGAGAGGAAGAGAAAGAGGAGGAGGAGGAAGGGGAGGAGGAGGGGGAGGGAAGGGGGTTGGACTAGATGATTACAAAGTCCCTTCTAACTCTGTTAATCTGAGAAGAAAGAGAAGGAGGAGGAGGAGGAGGAGGAGGAGGAGAAGAAGAAGAAGATGAAGAAGTAGAGGAGGGGGAGGGAAGGGGGTTGGACTAGATGATTACAAAGTCCCTTCTAACTCTGTTAATCTGAGAAGAAAGAGAAGGAGAAGGAGGAGGAGAAGAAGATGAAGGAGAAGATGAAGACGAAGAGGAGGAGGAGGAGGGAAGGAGGTTGGGCTAGAGGATCTGCAAGATCCCTTCTAACTCTGTTAATCTGAGGAGGAGGAGAAGGAGCAGGGTTAGGAAAAGAAAAGGAGGAGGAGGAGTGCTGTGAGATCCTTGGTGCTCTGTGAATTCAGTTGTTTTCTTCAAGACGTTTCATGACCCAATTAGATAACATCATCAGGGCACTAATGATGTTACCTAGAAGATGTTACCTAGCTGGGTGATGAAACGTCTGCAGGGCCCCACATTTCCATTCTGAGCTAAAAAAAGATATTCTCTTCTGTCGTCATGTCACCTGATCTGCCAAGTCCTGATTCTTACACAATCTTCTCAAATGGTAGCTGAGGACCTTCCCAGGCATCTAAGTCAAAGTTGGGTTCCTACTGGTTTGGACCACTTCGGCCGAGCCAGTAGTGGTTTGGTGGCCTAGAAATGGACTTACATGGATTAAAAACAGCTGCATCTCCATCTCGGCAATTCGGCGGCCGAGACACTGACGCGGCCCGAAGCCAAAGCTTAATCCTCTGAAATATCTGGGGTCCTCAGCCTTAATCCACCTTTCCGGGTTGAACTGCAAAGGTTTGGAGAAAAATCTGGAATCCCGAAACATGGCGTAAAGACCCACCTGGACTAATATCTGTGGAGAAAAATATAGGACCGGGGAAAGATAAACTAGGATTTATGAGTTGCGTCTCAACAAGGTTAAAACTAGCATCAGCAAGAATGACTTCTGGCAGCTTCTAGATGTTTTCAACTATCCTTGCTATGAATGAGGACAAGGTGTAGCTCACCACCACAATAGATTCGGTCTGTGGTGGCAAACCTGTGGCATGAATGCCACAGGTGGCATCCGGAGCCTTCTCAGCTGGCAAGCCAGCCGTCGCCCCAGCCCAGCTCCCCCGCACATGGGCACGTGCCTCCTGCCAGCCAGCTGGTCTCCGGGTCTCTGCTACCCATGCATGGGGGTATATGCATAGGGCATGTGCATGCATCACGGGGGTGGGGTGCATGCATGGGGGTGTGTGCTCAGATTCCATTTTGGGGGTTCGTGCCATCCTCACATCCTGTTTTTGGGCCTTGAAGGCCTCCTGCGCCAACCTGGAAACAAAAAATGGGGGAGGCAGGGGGCATGCACAGGGGGACACACACGCATACGTAGGGGTGCGTGCGGGGGGCGCTCACATTGCATTTTGGGGGTGAGCGTGCTTTAGGCACTTGGCACCAAAAAGGTTTGCCATCACTGGATTAGGTGATGCTAGAAGGGATGTGTGGTGGTGACATCCTGTGTTCTGCTTTCTGCGTGGATGTGTGGTGGTGACATCCACGCAGAAAGCAGACTAAAACCCACACTGATGATGAGGCACGACCAAGGACCAGAAGCCAGACCGCAACTGCACCATTAGCCACTTTAAACCCCTCCTATCCATACATGAAACACAAGCCTCCAACTAATCAGAACACACCTTCACCCAATCAGAACACAGCCAAGCTCCCACCCAATCAGCTCAAACCCCCACTGGCAGTTAAAAGGAAGAAACAGCCGAGATCTCACATTGCTCCTGGAAGCACCAAGCCTGAAGATGACGAATGAGACTTCGTCAAAACGTCGCCAAGACACTTCCAATTTTACGCGGGAGAAAACCCGAATAACCAAAGACCTACATACTGACACCCACGAAAACCTCAGAAAACATCTGTGTGTGTGTGTGTGTGTGTGTGTGTGTGTGTGTGTGTGTATATGTGTGTGTGTGTGTGTATGTGTATTTGTGCTGATAAATAAATAAAGGGAGACTAGTATAGATCTATTTCAAGCTATTTAGCTCTCATCAGCTAGCCATACTCTTACTGGGAATCGAACCATACCCTTACTGGGAATCGAAATATATGTTTGTGTGTGTGTGAGTGTGTGTGTGTGTGTGTGTTTTTTTTTATTTGTGCTGATAAACAAATATAACAAAGGCAACAGTAAAAATATTGAGTTTCTGTCATGATGGATTGTTGTGACGAGCTGATTGACAGATGATGGAAGCAGATGATATATATATATCATCTGCGCCGGTTCAAATGTGGAATACTCCTCGTGTGATCTCAAGGGAATGGCTACTTCAGAACTTTGTAGAAAAGGCAGAGTTGGCAATTTGTTAAAAACGGCCATCCTCCTTATCAGATTACTCACATTGGCAGGGATGCGGTAATTCTGAAGGACAATCTCTTGGGTTGTGTATCTCTGCAATGTCACGGCAACTGGATGGAGCCTGGAGTGAAATCAGAAAGGGAGAAGAGAGACATTTAGGATCTAAAAAATATATTTTCCAGCCCAAGGATTCAACAACAATTCTAAACTCCTGGACAATGTATGACTCTTTGGGACATTTTCCCAAGACCTTTCCTTACCAAATTCCCCAATCTCTTCAACAATTCCTTCTAATGTACTAGAAATTTTTTTTAAAAAAAATTAGGAAGATATTCAGCTTCTTCAATGACTTTTTCAGGTTCAACTGCAATAATACATGTGTCAGGCCTGCATTTATATTCCTTTTAGAATTTTGGCCTGCCATACTTTCTCTTATTTCATTATGCTGTTTCTTTAGTATAGTTAATGGGAGGGGGGAATAGACAGGAGTGAGATTGTGGAATGTATTGTTTTCATTCTTTACTAGAAGCCAAGGTCATCCTTTGTCTCCGCACCAGTACACCTGACCGGAAGCAGCTGGGTGTGGATTCCAACGTGGAAGAAGAAGATTGGACCATGTGATGGATTGTGGGTGTGGGGACAAGATCATGAACTTTTAACTGGGTGGGATTCTGATGTCATTTCCAGAATTGAGATTAACACAGATCTGCTAAGATGTCTGCTTTATTAAATTGGAACTTTAAGGATCGTTTTGCCTTGGACTCTGATTTAATTCTACATGATACTTGGAACGCTGACAACACGAGCACACAATAGATGGAAACTCGAGGTAAACCGCTCCAAACTCGATTGCAGAAAATACGACTTCAGCAACAGACTGGTCAACGCCTGGAATGCTCTACCCGACTCCGTTGTTACATCCTCAAATCCCCATAGCTTCAACCTTAAACTGTCTAGCGTGGACCTCACCCTATTCCTAAGAGGTCCGTAAAGGGGGCGTGCATAAGCGCACCAGCCTGCCCACTGTCCCTGTCTTACTGTCCCCATTTATCTGTACTCATTTAGCCCGTGTTGAACTTTGTAGCACATTCAGACATCAGGAGTTGACCCACAGGAATTTATTTTATTTTTTTTGACATTCTGTACCTTAGTGTTTCTTTGATGGCTGCTTTGAGCAATGGAGTGGACTTCATCATCTTCGCAACATCTCCCTGGGAAGAAGCTTTGGCTGCAGAGATTTCGGATCTCAGTTGCTCCTGAAGGTGTGGCGCGCGAGCGAGTTCATACAGAGCCCACTGGAGGGTAATGGAAGTCTGAATGGAAATACATAATATCGGGACATGGGTGCATCCTTAAGTGGGTCATCTCAACCTCCCCTTGTTATGGTCCGCCGGCGGCCTGCGGAACTGGCAGCAGGGTCAGAAAGTGAGGAGGTTGGGGAGGAACACAGGCCAGTCCTGGAGTCTGGGGAAGGTTAGGACGAGGGCTCTGTGTTGGAGGCAGAGAGGGGGCCAGGGCCATCTGGAAGTTATATGCTGCCTCCAGAGCTTCCAGTGTCAGACATCAGCGAGGCAGAGGAACAGGGGGAACCTGTTCCCAGTGCGCGTATGCGCAGAGCTGCCAGAAGGCAAGAACAATTAAGACAAAAGGGTCGACTCGGGAGTAAGGCTTCTAGAAGATTGGCCCCTCCCATAAGACATAAAAGAGGAGCGAATGGACATGAGCCTTTGCAGGAAGCAACTTAGTTCGTTCTGGTCGGTTCAAACTCTGAAGCTCCATTTTGACTCTGTGCTCCGTGTGGCCTTGCAAAGCTAATTGGCAATTAGGTCTCTGGCAGCGTTTCAAGGGAGATAAAGGTGGGTACTTATCAGCCTTATCCGGAAAGACTTTGGTAGACTTCTATCAGACTCCTTACAAACTATTTGTGACTCATTACGGGCTGTGAATGAACGTAATTCATGAAGTCCACCCACCTTCACGTTGCTAAGGTTGAGTGAGCCAGGGGACTTTAATCCCAAGGAAGTATATTTGGAATTGCAGGAAGAGAGTAAACCCCCAACCACAAGCTTAAGAGTTGGAGATTTAACCCATCTTATTCCTGAGGGCCAACATCAGTGGAGTCTTTTTGAATCTGGACCATGAGTTTCTCGGGAGACAGAGGGAGAGAATATGTTTGAAGTGGCCAGAGACAGAGAGAGATGGAATTAAAGAAACTATCCATGAACAGAAGAGTGCTCTGAATGGTTTTAATGGCCAGCCGAATGCAAAGAGGACCGAATTCCTCAAAGAGTTTCTAAAAACATTGACTAGAATCAAAGCCACCATTTGAAGGGGACCATCTGAAGAACCTGGCAAGGCCTCTCCTTACCGTGTCCACCCCTCCTGCCATCATCTCGGTTACGCTGGCTTTTATGTCTTCTATCGGCATCTTGTTCTGTATCAAAAGGCTGCAGAGGATACCTCGGTATTCTTCGGCACGCTTCTGGTTAAAGCAGAGATCTTGGTAGATGTTCTGTATACATTTGTCGGCTGGTGAGATGGAGGAGTAGCGATAAGACAGAACAAATAAATGCAATACAATTTTGTTGAAACAATAACATCACCGTGGAAGCTTCCTCACCAAGTTCTCACCAGATTAGTGTCTGTGGTCCACCAGCAGCCAGCAGAGCTGACAGCAGATTCGGACAGTGAAGAGGTTGGGGAGGGACATGGGCCAGTCTTGAAGCCTGGGGAAGGCTCTGATAAGGGCTCTGTGTCGGAGGTAGAGAGGGGGCCAGGGCTGTGTGCCAGTTATCAGCTGCCTTCAGAGTCAGACATCAGTGAGGCAGAAGAACAGCTGGAGCCTGTTCCCAGTGTGCCCATGTGCAGAGTTGCCAGTCGAAGGGAACAGCTAAAGAACAGAGGTGGACTTGGGAGTAAGGCCACAGCTGGACGATGAATGGCCCCTCCCAGAGGAAATAAAAGAGGAGCGAAAGGGGAGTGGAGTTTGCAGGAGACCATTAGTTCGCTTAATTGGTTCCTGACTCTCTGAGGCTCCTTGCCAAGTTCTGCAGATCTCGGCCTGGCAGCTCTCCAAGCCAGATGAGGTCTGTGACTGTAAATCCTCCCTCGAAAGACTCTGCTAGGTGTGAATGAGCAGAATTCACAGTCAATTAATAAAAGGGGTTTTTGTCAGGACAAAGAGTTTGCTTCAGGCTCTTGGGATCACACAACCAACACAGGTCCACTCACCATGCATGAAGATGACGTCCCAAGCATTGACGTGGTCCTTCCAAAACTTGGAATTGATCCAGCGCAGAAATTCCGGTGGTATGTACAACATGGGCGCAGTGGAATTAAACATCAAGGTGATGGCATCAATGAACTTCTGTGCCTCGGGGTCAATGAAATCCTGAAGAAGACCCAACCGGGTACCATAGAGTACGTTGCATACAGCTGTGAGAAGAGAGAGATGGAGAAGATGGATAAAGATATCAAGAACGTGCCTCCAACGGGGGGCAGAGATCACCTACTAATGAATTTGTTGTACCTCACATCACATCCCAAGCAAACTCCTGGTCCCGACAAAACCCCTTTTATTAATCGACTGTGAATTCTGCTCCTTCACCTCCAGCAAAGTCTTTCAAAGGAGGATTTACAGTCACAGACCTTATCTGTCTTGGAGAGCTGCCAGGCGGATCTCTGCAAAACTTGGCAAGGAGTCTCGGAGAGTCACGAACCAATGAAGCGAACTAATTGTCTCCTGCAAACTCCACTCCCCTTTCGCTCCTCTTTTATTCCCTCTAGGAGAGACCATTCATCATCCACCTGTGGTTTTACTCCCAAGTTGACCCCTGTTCTTTAGTTGTTCCCTTCGTCTGGCAGCTCTGCGCATGCGCACACTGGGAACAGGCTCCAGCTGTTCTTCTGCCTCACTGATGTCTGACTCCGAAGGCAGCTGATAACTGTTAGACGGCTCTGGCCCCCTCTCTGCCCTCCGACACAGACCCCTCATCAGAGCCTTCCCCAGACTCCAGGACTGGCCCATCTTCCTCCCCAACCTCCTCACTGCCCGAGTCTGCTGCCAGCTCCACTGGCGGGCCGCAAGAAACAGTCTCTAAATGAACTGTTGCAAGTCGAGGACTTCCTGTAGTCTACGCAGGAGGGGGGGGAAATTACATGGTGCCTAATTCTTGAGACTCCCCCTCCCTCCCATCCCATCCCAATCCAACTCCTTCCCTTCCACTCACACTCCAAGGCGAACCGGAAAAGCTCGTGAGTCAAATCGGTCGTCCATTTATCTTGCGGGCTGATTCCGACCTTCGTCTCCATCCTCTTGACGAAATCTTCCCCGACTTCGTTCAGGAGAGGTATAAAGTTATCCGTGACTTTGAGGGACATGGCTTCCTTGTTGAGGACGAGACGGTCCTGGCGCCAACTCTCCCCTTTCCTAGAAAGTTTTTTTTTTTTAATTTAAAAAAATAATAAGTCATTCCAAGGTTACTTCAGTCAACAGTTTCCCCAATTGGTCAGCTCTTCCCCTTCGAGCTGGTGAAGGAGGGATCCTCTTCAGGAGGGGAGGAAATGGTCAAGGCTCGATATGGGGGTTGGGGAAGGGCTGGTGTTTGTCAGTAGGAGATTTCCGTCCTTATGCAAGGAGGTCCTTGGCTTACAACTAGTGACCGTTTGAAGTTACTATGGCACTGAAAAAGGTGACTTATGACCGGTTTTCACAGGAGGTTTTTAAGAAGGAACTAGACAGCCACTTATCTGAAATAGTATACTGTGTGTCCTCCTGCTTGAGCAGGGGGCTGGACTAGAAGACCTCTAAGGCCCCTTCCAGTTCTATTCTATTCTACTCTACTCTGTTCCTTATTTATTCCTTATTCTATTCTACTCTACTTTATTCTACACTACACTACTCTACACTACTTTACTCTACTCTACTCTACTCTACTCTACTCTACTCTACTCTACTCTACTCCTTATTCTATTCTATTCCTTATTCTATTTTATTCCTTATTCTACTCTACCCTACCCTACCCTACTCCTATTCTATTCTATTCTATTCTATTCTATTCTATTCCTTATTCTACTCTACTCTACTCTGTTCCTTAATCTATTCTATTGCTTATTCTATTCTACTCTACTTTACTCTACACTAGACTACTCTACACTACTTACTCTACACTACACTACACTACTCTACTCTATTCCTTATTCTATTCTATTCCTTATTCTATTTTATTTCTTATTCTACTCTACTCTACTCTTCCCCAACCTACCCTACTCTACTCCTATTCTATTCTATTCCTTATTCTACTCTACTCTACTCTGTTCCTTATTCTACTCTATTGCTTATTCTATTCTACTTTACTTTACTCTCCACTACACTACTCTCCACTATTTACTCTACTCTACTCTACTCTACTCTACTCTACTCTACTCTATTCCTTCTTCTATTCTATTCCTTCTTCTATTTTATTCCTTATTCTACTCTACCCTACCCTACCTTACCCTACCCTACTCTACTATTCTATTCCTTATTCTACTCTACTCTATTCCTTATTCTATTCTATTCATTATTCTATTCTACTCTACTCTACACTACACTACTCTACACTACTTACTCTACACTACACTACTCTACTCTATTCCTTATTCTATTCTATTCCTTATTCTACTCTACTCTACTCTACCCTACCCTACCCTACCCTACTTTTATTCTATTCTATTCTATTCCTTTTTCTACTCTACAATCAAGCCAGCTCATTGATGGCAAAAATAAATTCTACAAAATTCTAAAGCAATTCTAATAGCAATAGCAATAGCAACAGCAGTTAGACTTATATACCGCTTCATAGGGCTTTCAGCCCTCTCTAAATGGAAGAAGAAATGGAGAAATAAAATCCTCTCCCCTGAATCACCCTCAGGATCAAGCAAGCTTCCGGTTTCCCTCTTTCCGAAGGCTTCCAGCCCCAACCCTTGGTTCTGGTTGTGGGGTCCCATGTCTTGGCCTCCTCAGAAAACCCATAGGCCAGCCCCCCCCCCCAAAAATCTCGTGGGGTACTTACTTCAGGAGAACCCCGCAAGGCTTGTTACGGAAGTCCCGATAGGCGATCCAAGGCGGCACCGTAAATCTCTCCGGGTACAAGCCTTCGGATTTGAAGAGGGTGGCGGCGTCCTCAGGATCAATAATGTTGACGCTCTCGTAGCTGCCCAGTTTCTCCCTGGGAAGGCATATCGGCACCTTGTTATAGGCATTAAAAGCCGGGCGGAGTCACAGGTCTGAAGTGAATTGAACCTGAAATCTGGAGGCAGTCAGAGGGGTGCCCAGTTTCCCTCCGGCAATAGCAATAGCAGTTAGACTTATATACCGCTTCATAGGGCTTTCAGCCCTCTCTAAGCGGTTTACAGAGTCAGCCTATTGCCCCCAACAACAATCCAGGTCCTCATTTTACCCACCTCGGAAGGATGGAAGGCTGAGTCAACCTTGAGCCGGTGAGATTTGAACCGCCGAACTGCAGAACTGCAGTCAGCTGAAGTAGTGCTGCATTTAACCACTGCGCCACCTCGGCTCTATAGTAGCAGTATTGGGTTAAAGAATGGGAAGGAAACGATCTGCTCTCCGAGCTTGGTTGTTTTGTTGCAGATGTCTCATTACCTATCTAGGTAACATCATCAGTTTAGTTTAGTTTAGTTTAGTTTAGGTTTATTTGTATGCCGCCCTTCTCCAGGAGGGACTCAGGGCGGCGAACAACTCAAAAGGGGAAAGGGAACATAAACAACAGTACACATAATTAAAATACACGAAAATCACACAGCCATACCAGTCGAGAGGGGAGGGGAACTCATCAACCCCAGGCCTGCCGGCACAGCCAGGTTTTGACAGCTTTTCGGAAGGCCTGGAGAGAGGTGAGGGTCCGGATCTCCGCGGGGAGTTCATTCCAAAGGGCCGGAGCTGCTACAGAGAAGGCCCTCCCCCTGGGTAGTAGCCAGGTGGCATTGGCTGGTGGACGGAACCCGGAGGAGGCCGACCCTGTGAGATCTGATGGGTCTTTGGGAGGTAATTGGCAGCAGGCGGTCTCTCAAGTACCCAGGTCCAAACCATGAAGGGCTTTATAAGTTACGACTAGCACTTTGAAGCGTATCCGGAGACCGATCGGTAGCCAGTGCAGCTCGCGGAGGATCAGGGCTAGAAGGGAGTGACATTCATTGAGTGCAAGAGGAGCAAAAGGAGGGAGGAGGAGAAACGTGGGTTGTGGTGTCCTTGGTGCTCTCTGAACTTGGTTGTTAGCTTGCAGCTGTTTTGCTACCCAACTAGGTAACATCATCAGGGCTAGAAGGGAGTGGCATTCATCAAGTGTAGGAGAAGCAGAGGGAGGAGGAGAGGGGAGGAGGAGAAATGTGGATTGTGGAGTCCTTGGTACTCTCTGACCTTGGTTGTTTTCTTGCAGATGTTTCATTACATAACTAGGTAACATCATCAGGGCTAGAAGGAAGTGGGTTTGTTGAGTGTAGGAGAAGCAAAGGGAGGGGGAGAAAAGGAGGAGGAGGAGGAGGAGGAGGAGGAGAAAGAGAAGAAAGAGAAAGAGGAAAAAGAGGAGGAGGAGGTGGGACTGTGGTGTCCTTGACTGTCTCTGAGCTTGATTATTTTCTTGCAGACATTTCATTACCTAGCTAGGTAACATCATCAGTGTGAGAAGAGAGTGGGTTTGTTGATGTAGGAGAAGGAAAGGGAGGGTGGGAAGAGGAGGAGAAAGAGGAGATGGAGATGGAGAAAGAGGAAGAGGAAAAAGAGGAGAAAGAGGAGGAGAAAGAGGAGGAGGAAGAGGAAAAGAGGAGAAAGAGGAGGAGGAGATGGAGATGGAGAAAGAGGAGGAGGAAAAAGAAGAGAAAGAGGAGGAGGAGATGGAGATGGAGAAAGAGGAGGAGGAAAAAGAGGAGAAAGAGGAGGAGGAGATGGAGATGGAGAAAGAGGAAGAGGAAAAGAGGAGAAAGAGGAGGAGGAGAAAGAGGAGGAGGAAGAGGAAAAGAGGAGAAAGAGGAGGAGATGGAGATGGAGAAAGAGGAGGAGGAAAAAGAGGAGAAAGAGGAGGAGGAGGAGTTGGGACTCTGGAGTCCTTGATGCTCTCTGAGCTTGATTATTTTCTTGCAGGCATTTCATGACCAAACCCAAACTAGCACTGATGATTATACCAACTAGGTAATGAAACATCCACAGGAAAACAGCCTGCAGGACTATTACAGGCGAGTAAGACAGATATCAACCAACTCCCAGAACCACAAGCCACGGGAAGCAGCTCAGTGTGGTCTGATTCTTGCCTGGAGTAGCAACCAGAAGGCATTCGAGCCGGCGGGTGACTTTGGACCTCCCTCCCCCACTCTCTCTCCCTCCCTCCCTCCCTCCCTCCCTCTCTCTCTCTCTCTCTCTTTCTCTCCCCAACCCACCTCACAGGATTGCTGTTGTGGGGAAAATAGGAGCAGGAAGGTCCATTAGATACATTCACCGCATCACGCCATTTATAAAAACAATAAAGGCATGGTTGTTTTTTTTTAAAAAATCCTCATAAGTGAATAAAGCAATTATGAATTAAATTGAATAATGCACGCACATCGATTAAGACATGCCTTTCTACTTAGGTATATATTGCAAACAAAAAGCCAGAGAAATTTGGCTTTGATTTATTCAGTCAATTTGCAAGTGGATTTTGGAGCATCAGAATTTATGCGCGCACACATTTGTTCCCTTTGCGTTGTTCTGAAGATACAGGGACCAAACTGCAAATTTGTACTCAATAACAGATGCTTGTTTGATTTTAAGCTTGTCTATTTTTTTTTCTCCCTTTTGTGGCACGTTTAAGAATCTTTGGCTCTCTGATGCCTGTTGCAAAATGTTTTAGAACAATTAAACCCACTGGAGTTTGCAAGTCTGTTTTATTACTTAGTCACCGTCCGTATCTTCGGGAGATAACATCAAAGAAGAGATGAAATGGAGAAAAATTAGGGGAGGGGGTTGTTGCTACAGAGGGCCAGGTGCACAACTTTCTCTGTGGCAAAGTTCCCTACATCCTTCTTAAAAAAAATCGATGACTCTTCAGCTAGATGTTTCAAAGAAATTGTCCGAACCGATCACTTTTAAAAGATCCTGAGTGTTCATCTGGGAGAAAGACCTCCTGATTTTCTGGATCATAATGTTAGTTTTAAATACTGCATTTCCCGTTGCAATGTCCCCTAATGAAGACTAACAGAGTAATCAATAAAAGAGATTATGTGTAGCTCCATATTGACCTGTGGGAGTCCTGGGTGCTCTTTGAGCTTGGTGGGAATAGAATAGAATAGAATAGAATAGAATAGAATAGCAGAGTTGGAAGGTACCTTAGAGGTCTTCTAGTCCAACCCCCTGCCTAGGCAGGAAACCCTACACCACTTCAGACAAATGGTTATCCAATTTCTTCTTAAAAACTTCCAGTGTTGAAGCCGAGGTGGCGCAGTGGTTAAATGCAGCACTGCAGGCCACTTCAGCTGACTGCAGTACTGCAGTTCGGCTGTTCAAATCTCACCGGCTCAGGGTTGACTCAGCCTTCCATCCTTCCGAGGTGGATAAAATGAGGACCCGGATTGTTGTTGGGGGCGATATGCTGACTCTGTAAACCGCTTAGAGAGGGCTGAAAGCCCTATGAAGCAGTATATAAATCTAACTGCTATTGCTATTACTGCTATTGCTATTCACAATTTCTGGAGGCAAGTTGTTCCACTGATTAATTGTTCTAATTGTCAGGAGATTTCTCCTTAGTTCTAAGTTGCTTCTCTCCTTGATTAGTTTCCACCCATTGCTTCTTGCTCTGCCCTCAAGTGATTTGGAGAATAGCTTGACTCCCTCTTCTTTGGGGCAGCCCCTGAGAGATTGGAAGACTCTGCTATCATCTCTCCCCTAGTTTTCTTGCAAAAACATTTCATTACCAAACTAGAGCACATCCGATGAAGATACCCACTTTACTTTGGGTAATGAAACATCTGCCAGAAAACCCCCAAAATTCAGAGACCACCAAGGACCTCACAGTAACAGAGAAAGGTTTGAAGCAAACCAGAGGCAGGAAGAGAGAAAAAAGATTTATTGCAGCCCTTCAAGGGTGAAAACCAGCCAGTAATTTAGTTCCAGGGAGAAAAAAAATAACAATAACAACCCATCATCTGTTAAACCTGCAAATCATCCTGATCAAAGCGGGACAGCGTGTTTTAGTTTGAGGAAGAAGAATGGAAAAAGTTTGGGAAAGAAAAGCAGAATCCTTCCCGGGTCTAAGCGACCCCCCTCCTTACCTATAAATAGGACCAAAGGTTTGGAATTTGTCCACCATGATGTTGTGAAGATTATGGAAGCCATCCTCCTTCCAGAATTGATAGAGATTAAGGAGAGAGCTGGTTTTCCAATTTCCCGGCAAATCGCTGAAGGGCTTCAGTGGGGTCTCCTGGGCGCTGGGAGCTGAAAGTCTCTCTCTGGAAGTTGTGTGAAGTTGCAGAATGCCCGGCCTGGATGCATCTTCGGGGCAAGGCAGGACACGCAAAGAACTGGAAATACCCAAAGCAGGAATGAAGGGATGGGGCCTGAGCAGCATTTTTTCTTTTCCACACCAAAGCAGGAGGGGGGAAAAAATAAAACGGGGGGGAAAAAGGAAGGAGGGGAGTCAGAAACCAGCACTGGAGCCCAAAATCCTTGAAAATGAGAGGAGACCTCCAAAGCTGTGAAGTTTTATAGCCCAGGAATGGCCTGTTCAAGGATGAAAATAGACCAATGAGGTTCGCTCTGAAATCCTATCTAGCCTGTCCTTCCCATCCCATTTTTTCAAAACAAATAAGCACGTTGTTTGTGTGTGTATGTGCGCGTGTACATGAACACTGACATCACAAGGAGCCTTGTTACCTTTAAAGCAGTACTGGGACTCAACCTATTTAACAACCGGTTCGCTGGAGATGGGAGTGCGCACACATGCGCATGTGCAAATGGTTTCCACGCATGCGTGGCTTCCCTCCACGCGGCGAGGACTCAACCTATTTAACAACCGGTTCACTGGAGATGGGAGTGCGCACACATGCGCATGTGCAAATGGTTTCCACGCATGCATGGCTTCCCTCCACGCGGCGAGGTCGAACCAAGCGGCCTTTCGGGGGGTCTGCTCATCTCCATCTCTGCTCTCCGGGGAATGGCGCAGGGAATGGCATGTTCCCAGACCTGGTTGAGGCAGGCGCCAAGCCGGTGGAGCCAGGGAGTGGCGTGTGCCTGAGCCCTAACCTGAAGCAAAGAGTGAGCAAGCATGCTTACCTGTGGTGAGCAGGGCAGGCGAGGCACGGGGATTAGCTGGGTGATCTGGACCACGTGGCAAAGGAAAGATAATATACAGTGGTGCCGAGGGGGCAGGACTAACTGTTGGTTGATATTACCGGTTCTCCGAACTGCACGAAATTATCACCTATGGTGGACCTGCCCGGAAACACAAAAATATTGGACAAAAATTTGGAAATGGGTGCAAGAAATTACAGGAGAACAGATAAAATACAAACCCCAAATACATATTAACCAGGGGTGGGTTTCTCACCCCGTTCCAACCGGTTCGGTTGGAACGAGGCCGGCGGCGTCCTCGCGCACGCACGCGGCGTTCTCGCGCGTGCATGCACAGGTGCGCGCATGCGTACTAGCATCTGCGCGATGCTCCAGCTGCTCCTGGAGGATTGCGCAGGCGCTGTATGCGTTCTGCGCATGCGTGGAAGCACAGAATTCGTAAAAACCGGGTAAGGAGCGGGCGCGGGTGTGCGGGCGCGCGCAGGCGCGGGGGGGGGGGCTTCGTCGTTCCCGGAAGTTACTTACTTCCGGGTTCGACGACCAACCGGATTGCAGGGACCGGTGCGAACCGGTTGAAACCCACCCCTGATATTAACACATCTGCTAACTTATAGCTAGAATAGCATTTGCCCAATGCTGGGAACAAAATAATACCCCCTCGGATGAATTAGTGATAAAAAAAAAACTTTGGATTGTGCAGACATGGACAAATTAACACTGAAATTAAAAAAATAAAGAAGAGTCGGAATATTACGAAATTTGGAACAATTGGTACAAATGGCTGCAAAACAGGAACAAAATTCATTAAGCCAAAAAACAATATATATAAATATATATAGAACTGGGTATAAAGTGTGTAAATATAGAAGCGAAATATTATATACATGTACAGGTATGATGACATAACAACGTTGATGTAATGACTATAAGGTGTTGTAGAAGGGAAAAAATAATTTTAAAAATCTGTCAATAATAAAAAAAATTATAACAATTGGTTTGTCCGAACCGACTGAATCTTGCCCCTGCTTTAAAGCCATTTCTCCGCACACGATATGATAAGGTGGTTTTTAGGAGCACTTAGTTATTAAGGGTAATACTTCTTTTTTATTTTTTCCTCCCATGTAAAACTTTCTATTTTCAGCCGTCCAAATAAATAAGCAAGGTTCTAAGCCAGGCTTAAACTGGTAAAGCATTGATCAATGTTGGTTCCTTTCCAAAAGAGCTCCATGAGAAATGATGAAATCTCGCAGGTTACGTTTAGAGCTGGCCTTTAATATTAGCTCCAGGGATGCACAGCTAGACCAAATTTCTCCTTGGGGTAAAATCAAGCAACGTTGATTCCCTCTGTCCAATCCCTACTTGAGCCGCATGTGGCTCTTTCATCCCTCTGCTGTGGCTCCCTATCGCCAGTCGGCGCCACAATTTTGAGAGGAGCTCCTGGTTGGGAGGGGGTAAGCAGAATGCCAGGAGGAGACTCTATGGCAAGGGGCGGATTTTCTGGTCGGCTCCACAATTGATAGGGCTTTTGGTTAGGACAGGTAGAGGAAAAAGGACGCCGCGCTAGGAGGAGACTCTATGGTGGGTGAACCAGACTTCCCGTTGTCAGAGGAAAAAGGACGCTGCTCTAGGAGGAGACTCTATGGTGAGGGAACCGGACTTCCAATTGGCAGAGGAAAAAGGACGCTGTGCTATGAGGAGACTCTATGGTGGGGGAACCGGACTTCTGGTTGGCTCCAGAATTGAACAGGGGGCTTCCGGTTAGGACCTTTGTGGCTCTTTGAGTGTTTAAGGTTGCCGACCCCTGGCCTAGGTTGAAAGATAACAATTTGGATTTTTTTTTCCTTCAGAAGAACAATCCGTTCCTAAACTAAACTCATACGCAAGAAAATATCAGCCCTGTGCAGCTGTCTGCCCTTGGGACGTCTCTGTTTTGGCCTCACAGAATTTGGAATCTCTGGTCTGTCTCTGTAATGTTCCACTTAAGAAAAACAATGAGAAAACCTTGTGGTATCTCAACAGGAAATCCAAATTGATAGCAGAGATCCAGTTTACCACCAGAAAATCTTGCTGGAAGAGTTTGCAGGAGGTGAAGGTGTCAAATTGTGCACCCTCACTAACAGGATATGTGGTTACACCACCTCACCTAACACTGGCCTATTTTGGGGGTCCCTGTGCCATCAATCTGAGAACCGGGAGAAGCATTCTCTCATGTTGTTCTCTGGAAGTATTTTCCTCAAGGAAGGTCCCAAGTATTTTTCGGCTTCGAAAACTACGTCTTCAGCCAATTGGATTATACCATGAGTAACGTCAGCCATTATAACTAAATGTGGCTCTTCGGGGAATCATTGATAAACTTTCAGGGACTCTAAACTTGTTCAGGAACTCTGAGTTCCAAGAGAGAGTCAGAAGATCATGGTCCTTAAAGTTTACCAAATATCTGCATAGCCAGCAGAACACTCTGACTTGCAATAACCACATTTGAAGACACTCTGTTCCCTGGAAAATAATCTGCGGTTATCATGTTTTTATGTCATGCAGATACGCACACTGGGTCATACTTGCTTCTGATATAAAATGACCTTTGCTGACCTAGTAGGGGAAAAAAATTAAAATTCACCTTCTAGTGTCCAATTGCCCAAGGTAATTTACACAACCTGATCATCCTCTCAACAAAAGCCCTGTAGTATTTTATATCCTCATTAGGTGATAACCCAGCTTATAGTTTATAGGGGGAAAATGTCCAGACCAAAAGTAATTTCTATTGTTGGGTTTTTCCCTTTACCAGAAGGAACCCCCTTGTGGAGTACAGTGAATCCGTTACCATGGCAACGCCACTGCGCTGTACGGTAGAAGCCATTTTGCGGCAGTAGAGAAGACTCTATTTGAAGGCACAACAGGCTATATCGTAAAAGAACCCCCCCCCCAAAAAAAGGGGTGTTGGGGGTGTCTTACTCCCACAATATTTTTTTTCCAGAGAGTTAAGTCATCTGTTTACCAAATGACTTAGGTGGCGCAGTGGTTAGGGTGCAATACTGCAGACCACTTCAGCTGACTGTTATCTGCAGTTCAGCTGTTCTAATCTCACCGGCTCAAGGTTGACTCAGCCTTCCATCCTTCCGAGGTGGGTGAAATGAGGACCCAGACTGTGGGGGCGATATGCTGACTCTGTAAACCGCTTAGAGTGGGCTGAAAGCCCTATGAAGCGGTATATAAGTCTAACTGCTATTGCTATGCTAAGTTTGGTTGAAATTGCTGGAGGCGTTCCAGAGGTATGCTGGGACATACACACACAAACATTTTTATAGAGATAGATTTTATTTTTCCCCCCTCACCTAGTCAGTAACTGGAGAAGTTGCTTAGTTTTGGATTCTACTTGATTTTTGAACCTAGTTATTTTGACTGCTAAACCATGATTAATGGCTTAGCATGCTGGGTGAATGTGACGAATTGGGTCATGCGTAATCACTACTGTAGTGTTAAGCAAATTATATTCCCCAACCTTTGGAGAATAGTGGGGACCCCTCTTCTCTCTTGACAGCCCCTCAAATATTGGAAGAATGCTATCATATGGTTAGGGCTGACACGATAGCAATCTTCCAATATCTCAGGGGCTGCCCCAAAGAAGAGGGGGTCAAGCTATTCTCCAAGGCACCTGAGGGCAGGACAAGAAGCAATGGGTGGAAACTAATCAAGGAGAGAAGAAACTTAGAACTAGGGAGAAATTTCCTGACAGTGAGAACAATTAATCAGTGGAACAATTTGCCTCCAGAAGTTGTGAATGCTCCAACACTGGAAGATTTTAAGAAGGGATTGGACAACTATGTGTATGGAATGATACAGGGTCTCCTGCCTGAGCAGGGGGTTGGACTAGAAGACCTCCAAGGTCCCTTCCAACTCTGTTATTCAGTATAAACAACAGTGTACAAAGCCTAGAAAATTTAGCCTAGAGTATGAAGTTCAGTTGGGTTTGGCTCCGTTGATCTTTAGACAGAGTAGGAGGCTAAGTTGGGAGTTGAAAAAAATCCCCCACCCCTCCAAAAGGCCACTTCTGTCTTTAGAGCAACATACAAGTGCCTGTAATAAGCAAATAAATTCATTTTGTATTGCCACCAATCAACCACCAGTCAATCAATCAAACAAACATCATTTCCAAATCTGTTATTGTGCCCTTCTGCATCTTAGTCTGATGCGGGATCAGAGGCAATTTTCTTTTTTTCTTTTTAACCACGAGATGGCAGTAAACATCTGCAAACATCCAACTCATCTGTGATGTATTTGAATCTGTCTGCTATTCTGATGGGCAAGAACAGAGGTGACACAGGGATTGTAATCCCGACAGGCCGCAGGATTTGAAAGGTAGCAAAACACTCACACCCATCAATTGTAGCTGCAACAGCAATGGACTGTAGAGAGTACCCTTCAAACCTAAAGGATCAACACTGGTAGGGAGGTCTGGGGGATTTGGTCTGAAGGGTCCAGATAGGGGGTTCTCATGACCTTTTTAACTTATTACGGAAGAAATGTTTTTGTTTAAATCATTTGGAACTCAGAGGGGAGAATATAATCCATATATAGATATAATCTATCTATCTATCTATCTATCTATCTATCTATCTATCTATCTATCTATCTATCTATCTATCTATCTATATCATCTCTATTATATCTATCTATCTATCTATCTATCTCTATCTATCTATATCTATTGATCTATCTATCTATCTATCTATCTATCTATCTATCTATCTATCTATCTATCATCTATCTATCTATAGCACTTAGATGTATATAATGCTTCACAGTCGTTTACATCCCTCTCTAAGCGGTGTACAGAGTCAGCCTCTTGCCCCCAACATTCTGGGCCCTCATTTTACCCACCTCGGAAGGATGGAAGGCTGAGTCAACCCTGAGCCTGATGAGATTCGAACTGCCAAATTGCAGGCAGCCGGCAGTCAACAGAAGTAGACTGCAGTACTGCACTCTAACCACCGCGCCACCTCGGCTCTATTTTATTTAAATAATTAAAATTTATTGGTTGGTTTGTTGGTTGGTTGGTTGGTTGAGGTGACCCTGAGGGCACAGATAAACCTCCAAGTGGCCTCAATGACCCGCTAAAAGGCTGCAAATGACCAGCTGTCTGCAAGGAGTATAAATCCTTCCATTCCTCACCATCCAGTCAGAACTAAAGAAGCTTCTTGGAGAAACGTCTTCAAAGAAAAACCAGAAAGTCCTATTGCCTCTTGAAAAAAAAATCACCTTTGGGTTGGATCAGAAGACCTTCAAGGTCCTTTCCAACCCCACGATCCTATGTTCTACTTTTCCTGCAGGACAAAAAGTACCTGAGTTCCCTGGGATGTAGAGAGCATCAGATTAGCATCAAAAAGTAAAGATCGGACACGTTGCAACAATCAGCAAAATATCTAGACTTTATTACAGTTTCAGCGGCCATCATTATAGGAAAGTCACTCACTGGATTTCACTGATAATTATTGAAAGTCAGAAATTTTTATTTCAGGGAAATTTTACGGTGGAAGTTCAGCAAGTCAAATAGGGAAACGTAAAGGGGCAGTAAAATATGCTACTTTGCAAGAGCAAAAAAATACTTAACAGTTCTGGAGTTTCTTAAACAAAACTATTTAGGGTGTTCTGGAGTTTCTTAAACAAAACTATTTAGGATGTTCTGGAGTTTCTTAAACAAAACTATTTAGGGTGTTTTCCGTTTCAAAGGTGTTCTATTATTTTTAGCCCTCTCCAGTGGCTTCCTTATTTACTTTTAGGAGTATAGTGATTGTTCTTCCTTTTTGCATGGTTCCCTTTCCCTTACAAAGTTCAACAGTCATTGTCAAGAAGGAGAAATAATACAATACAATAAAATCATTTGACTGAAGCAACATCAGCTTCTCCTCCCTACATTTTTTTCACAAAGGGGTAACATGCCATTAAAATAAAAACTCCTGAGAATTACCTAAGTGCCCCGCCCCCTAGAGTCAGGAATAACTAGCACGTATTCTGGAACCTTTACCTTTACCCTAAAGGTAGAAGTGGAATTGGGGGTGAGGATTTTTTTTTCCAACTCCACAGCCTAGCCTTCTGCTCTGGGACCTCTCCGTGAATTTCTGTCTAAAGATCAACGAAGCCAAACTCATCCGAGCTTCCGCAATTGGCCAGGCCTTGTACATTATCCCTTACACACAATCACACAGTTGGAAGGGACCTTGGAGGTCTTCTAGTCCAACCACTTGCCTGAACAGGAGACCGTATATCATTCTGGACCAATGGCTGTCCAATCTCTTCTTCGAAAATCTCCAATGTTGGAGCACTCACAACCTCTGGAGACCAGCTCTTCCACTGATTGTTCACACCATCAAGAAATTTCTCCTCAGTGTTGGAAGAAGGAAGAATTGCCTACTATTCAAGAATGGAGATTAAAAGTAGTAAACTTAGCAGAGATGGCCAAAATCTCAGCATATTTGAAGGACTCCCTATGGAATGATCTCCCCGTAGAGATCCGGACCCTCACTATTCTTCCAGCCTTCTGTAAAGCCACTAAGACCTGGCTGTTCCGGCAGGCCTGGGGCTGTTGATCAGCATCCAGCCCCATTTTAAGTCTATGTATGTTGTGCATTTTTAAAATGATTATATTTCTACCTTTAATTTTTAATTCCCTTCTTTGTCTGTAAGCTGCCCAGAGTCCCCTGGGAGTGGGCGGCATACAAATACCAATAAACTGGAAACTGGAAACAGGATCATTCAGATCAGAAATACAAGCTGGAAGGGAGAAGATGGATTGACGACATTCAAAATAAATATCGGACTAAGAAATTTCAACTAGCTTATGAATGAATGAATGAACAAGGAATGTCACAATTTTTCTAAAGTTAGCTTAATAAAAGGGGAGTTAATGTACAAGTGAAGGTACGATGCTAAAGTTAGTTTATTTTAGTGTATGATTGTTAAATGTTTATACCCTGTATTTTGCTCCGGGAGGTTTGGGGGAGGGAGAGTTGGAGGGGGGGGGTAGGGAAGGGGAAACATTTGTAAAATCTATTAAAACTCTGTAATTAAAAAAAAAGAAATTTCTCCTTAGTTCTAGACTGGCTCTTTGCTTGTTAAGTTTCCATCCATTGCTTCTTGTCTGCTCTATACGTGGTTTGGAGAACCTCCTCTTCTCTGCGATAGCCCTTCAGATATTGGGAGATTGCTATCATGTCACCCCTAGTCCTTCACTTGGTTAGACTCGACCAGGGGTCGGCAACCTGAAACACTCAAAGAGCCACAAAGGTCCTAACCGGAAGCTCCCCCCGTTCAATTCTGGAGCTGACCGGAAGTCCGGTTTCCCCACCATAGAGTCTCCTCCTAGCATGGCGTCCTTTTTCCTCTACCTGTCCTAACCAAAAGCCCTATCAGTTGTGATCCGACCGGCGACAGGGAGCTGCAGCAGACGGATGAAAGAGCCACATGCAGCTCCAGAGCCATGGGTTACTAACCCCTGGACGAGAGATACCCAGTTTCGACAACCCTTCTTAAAGCTTAAAACTCATCTATTCCTTTTATCCATTTCATGGAACTATAAACAGAGGGAATGCCTCCCAACTTTGGTCTGGGGTAATTGGACTCTACCAAAGTCCAAAAATTTTAACGATGGATTGGGGGAAAAAACTGCCACTCTTCTTTAGGGACTTTAGTCATGTTGACCGAAGTGTTTTATCATAAGGCAGAAACTATTTCGGGATTCCAATACTTTGGAAAGATTGACACAACGCTTGGAGGCCAAAAGCAGAAATATCTCAGTGTGTTTGTTC
This sequence comes from Thamnophis sirtalis, assembly GCF_051295495.1. Classification (NCBI taxonomy): domain Eukaryota; kingdom Metazoa; phylum Chordata; class Lepidosauria; order Squamata; family Natricidae; genus Thamnophis; species Thamnophis sirtalis. Next base: position 4,108,625 of record NW_028261382.1, read on the forward strand.
AAAACACACCCTGGCTGCATCAAGCAATTAACCAGCATTATGTGTCTTACTGTGCTATTTCTAACCCACTGATTCTGACAATCTTTCTTACGTTGACTCAGTTTTCCAGTGCATTCGTGTCAGCCAGTCTAATCCAAAGTATGGGTCATAATTCATGAGTATTTTAGTTTGCAAAGTTAACAGTATAACCTTATTATTGTCTGGATACAGAAGATTTACAGTCAGACTGGGGGAAACTGAATAAGTCAACTCTTGGCAAGGACCGAAGAATGATTAAGGTAGTAGCTAAAGACATAGGCAGGGACGTGGTGTCTCAGTGGCTAAGACGCTGAGCTTGTCGATCAGAAAGGTCGGCAGTTCGGCGGTTCGAATCCCTAGCGCCACATAATGGAGTGAGCCCCTGTGACTTGTCCCAGCTTCTGCTAACCTAGCAGTTCGAAAGCACGAAAAAAATGCAAGTAGAGAAATAGGAACCACTTTTAGTGGGAAGGTAACAGCATTCCGTGCGCCTTCGGTGTTGAGTCATGCCGGCCACATGACCCCGGAGACGTCTTCGGACAGCACTGGCTCTTGGGTTTGAAACAGAGAGGAACACCGCCCCCTGGAGTTGGGAACGACTAGCACATGTGTATGAGGGGAACCTTTACATTTACCTTTAAGGACATAGGCAGTTCCAAACAAGAGAATGTTTTTTTTTTTTTTTAATTAGGGTGTTCAGGTCTGATAAATTCCATACTTCCATATCTCTAGAGAGTTTCAGAATACCTCTTAAATTAAAGTAGTCCTTGACTTACGACCAGGATCAGTCGCAATTCGAGGACTACCTGTACTGAAGAGGTATTCAGAAACTCCCTTGAGATCTGGAAATATGGAATTTCTGTTGCTAACAGAGATATTTGTTAAGCGGGTTTTGCCCCATTTCATGGCTTTTCCTGTCACCGTTGTTAAGCGAATCACTGCGGTTGTTAAGTTAGGAACACGGTTGTTCAGTGAATCTGGCTTCCCTGTGGGTTTTGCTCATCAGAAAGGCCACAAAAGTGGATTCCATGGCCTGAATTTTGATCACGTAAACCATAGGCATGCTGCAATTGTTGCGTTAAAAACGGTCGTAATTCACTTTTTCCCTTGGCATTTTCACGGAAGGTTGTTAGCTGAGCATTCCCGCTATCTGTATTACAATCAATCTGGTCATTTCTGAATCAGATCGCCAAAGTGATTCGAAGCATGAAATGTTCCATCGGTTTGGGGTGTGGATTGAACGCTGTTTGAAAGTTTAAGAAACGTTTGTTCCTGAGAAAATTCTTTTGTTGTTGTTGTTGTTCTGGATCAAGTCAGAAGTCCATGAGATCATTGATTCAGATTAGCGTTTAAAGCCAACGTTGGGAAATTGAATTGGCTGAAATTTGGTGAGTTTCCACGCGAAACATGCAACGCACCATCACTATAATTGGCCATGGCCCTGGAACGGCAGGAGTGGCCCGAAACCAATAGGGAAATGACATTTTCTTCGTGAAATAGCTTCAGGAAATGTCCTTTGGCCAAATAATAGGAAAAGGAACAATAGTCATGCTATAACTATTGTATGAAATCAAATTAACTGTGAAAAACAGCTGTTTGGAGACAAAGGTTAAACAAGAAGTCATTGCCACCAGCCAGGAAATACGTAATTGGCATGAGTTAAGCATGATTCAATATTAACCTCTCCTTTCATTATCTGGGCTGGTTTCTGATGAAGTGATGCTGTCTTTATTTGCTTTACTTTTTTTAAAATAATCTTTATTGGTCATACATTTTTTTTAATAAGACATACAAATACAAATACAGCTTTAAACATACAACCCCCCCCCTCCCCTCCTTGGTGACAGTCATTCACAGCCCAACATTTTCTTTCTTCCTCCTTGTTTAGTCTCTAATCAGCATCTTCTCGTTGCAAAGTTCAGGGATATATTACAATACCTACGTTCACTTTTAGTTCCCATTGTTAACAACTGCTATTTAGCTTTTCCACTTTTAAGTCCCTGCTGTTCTCTTTGTCGCCCACATATACCATAAGATAATGTTCTGTTTCTCCTTTGTCCCTCAACCAACCCGTCATTCTGTCCATTTCTGCACACTCATGAATCTTTTTAATTATGGCATCTTCCGATGGTATGGTAGTAGATTTCCAAAATTGCGCATAGGTTATTCTTGTGGCCACAATTATATGTAGGCTCAAATGCCATATAGATTTACTCATGTCTTCTTTTTCATAGTGATTGGGCCATTTCTGTGATTCAGAATCTCATCTTTGGCCACTGGAAGAGAAATTCCATTCCATTCCCCCACCTTACGCCCTAGAAAGACGTTAAAACGTTTCCTGAAAATCTAGAAAGAGGTAGATGAGAAATCACAGGTTGCCTCCCACTTATAAACCTTCGTTGGGTGACGGTTTGAAATTACAATATCACTGAAAAAGTGACTTACAATGGGGTCTCATACTTATGACCGCTGCAGCATCCCCACACGCTCGCGAGAATCAGAATTCGGGCGCTTGGCAACTGGCACGCAGTTATGACGGTGGATGTATCCCAGGGTTACGTGATCACCCTTTTGTGACCTCCCCAGCCAGGTTCTTGGGGAAGCTGGGTTTGCTTAATGGCTGCTTGATTCACTTAAGAACTACAAGGATTCATTCAACAACCCTGGCAATATAGATAGATGGATGGATGGATGGATGGATGGATGGATGGATGGATGGATGGATGGATGGATGGATGGATAGATGATTGATTGAGAGATAGATAGATAGATAGATAGATAGATAAATAGATAAATAGATAAATAGATAAATAGATAAATAGATAAATAGATAAATAGATAAATAGATAAATAGATAAATAGATAAATAGATAAATAGATAAATAGATAAATAGATAAATAGATAAATAGATAAATAGATAAATAGATAAATAGATAAATAGATAAATAGATAAATAGATAAATAGATAAATAGATAAATAGATAAAGGTAGGTAGGTAGGTAGGTAGGTAGGTAGGTAGGTAGGTAGATGTTGATATAATGAAATCATACAATACAATAGCAGATTTGGAAGGGACCTTAGAGGTCTTCTAGTCCAGCGTTTTTCAACCTTTTTTGTGCAAAGGTTGTTCAACACACTTTTTTCATGAAAAAAATCACGAGGCACACCACCATTAGAAAATATTTAAAAAAATTAACTCTGTCCCTATATTGACTATATATAAAGTGTTTTTCCCACGGCACACCTTACACTATGTCACGGCACACTAGTGTGCCGCGGCACAGTGGTTGAAAAACACTGTTCTAGTCCAACCCTCTGCCTAGGCAGGAAACCCTATACTGTTTCAGAAAAATGGCTATCCAACATCTTCTTAAAGACTTCCAGTGTTGGAGCATTCACAACTCCTGGAGGGAAGTTGTTCCACTGATTAATTGTTCTAACTGGCAGAAAATTTCTTCTTAGTTCTAAGTTGCTTCTCTGCTTGATTAGTTTCCACCCATTGCTTCTTGTTCTACCCTCAGGTGCCTTGGAGAATAGTTTGACTCCCTCTTCTTTGTGGCAGCCTCTGAGATATTGGAACATTGCTATCATGTCTCCCCTAGTCCTTCTTTTCATCAAACTAGACATCCCCGGTCCCTGCAACTGTTCTTCATATGTTTTAGCCTCCAGTCTCCTAATCCTCTTTGTTGCTCTTCTCTGCACTCTTTCCAGAGTCTCCACATCTTTTCTACACCTACTGAATGTAATATTCCAAGTGTCCAAATCTCCATCAGAGATTTTACACTTAACAGTTGCCTTGCTTAATCACGGATATCCTGGTCTCTGTTGTGTAATTAAGCCAAGGACTATCTATATCCTTTTATTTGTTTTATTCTTTGAAAATATTCTTTGATTTCCCAAGGATAGGCACTCTGGTTGAAACTCTACCTGTCTAGGATCACATCTAGTTTGGTGTTCTTACTCTGAGTCAGAGAAAGGATATGATTGTTGGAGGAACAATCTCTGTGTACACACTGGCTAGGCATGCATGCTCATGTAATTGTGTGCATGTCATTAGTAATCAAGAAGTAGGGTTAAAATAAGGTATGATTAATTTGACCAAATAAAGCTCTGGAGTAAATGTGAGATATCTCCTGAACATTTCCTAGAGGTGGGTTCCTACCAGTTCGCACCTATTGGTAGAACCGGTTCGTCAAATCTACCGAACCGGTTAGAAGAGGTTCCACCAGTGGACCCGGAAAACAGGCCACACCTACAGAAGAGGTTCCAAAATTTTTTTGAAACCCACCCCTGGTCCTTGGATACGATTATTCTACACTATCATGCTCCTATTTATAAAACTCAGTGCCTCTGTGAAAGGTGAGGATGACTTCTGCGTTTGTGGTGCAACCAGAACATTGCGTGTGTTGAAGTTGTTTTAACGCAAACCAAAGATGCCTTTTAAAAAACAAGTTTACATCACATTCTTATGCAGGCCAGTGCTGTGGGTGAGGTAATTTAAGGTGGTTCTGACAAGTGTCGTCGGCATCTGCATATAGCAATAGCAATAGCAGTTAGACTTATATACCGCTTCATAGGGCTTTCAGCCCTCTCTAAGCGGTTTACAGAGTCAGCATATTGCCCCCAACAACAATCCGGGTCCTCATTTTACCCACCTCGGAAGGATAGAAGGCTGAGTCAACCTTGAGCCAGTGAGATTTGAACAGCCGAACTGCAGAACTGCAGTCAGCTGAAATAAGAGAAAGTATGGCAGGCCAAAATTCTAAAAGGAATAAAATTGCAGGCCTGACACCAGGCTTAACAACCAATCAGAATATGTGCCCTTGCCACAGGAACAGGGAGCAAGTTCAAAGCCCAAGAGAGGGTATAAATCCCTCTCTCCCTCTCTCTCTCTCTCTCTCTCTCTCTCTCTCTCTCTCTCTCTCTCTCTCTCTCTCTTTCTCTCTCTCTCTCTCCCATGCGCTCAGTTGCACTCAGGGTTTCAAACCATGTGGTCCTGTCCACCATTAAAACCATCTTTCCAAACAGCCTCCATCTTTCCAGTGTCTTTCTCCCCACTTGGAACGGAATCCAGTTGGACTTTTCTTCCAACAATACCTACAATGTCGGCTGGCGGCTCCCTGGAGGAGAGCCTTCTCTGTGGCTGCTCCGACCCTTTGGAATGAGCTACCCCCAGAGATCCGGACCTCACCCACTCTCATGGCTTTCAGAAAAGCTGTTAAAACCTGGCTCTTCCGGCAGGCCTGGGGCTGTTGACCTCATTGTTGAGGTCCAGCCCCGATCATAACGAATGTATGTGTGTTGATTTTAACCTGTTTTTATTTTCATTTTTATTATTTCTTTTTTCCTTCGTTGTAAGCCGCCCGGAGTCCTCCGGGATTGGGCGGCCTATAAATTTGTACAAATAAATACTTTCCGGGAATCATCGCTAGGGTACAGCAGAATATGATTTGCCTAGAATCTCCTCAACCAAAGAGCCTCTCAACCACAATAGATTAGATTTATTAATCACCCCAATGCCTCGGAAGAAAAGTTCCTCTTTCTTTGAAATAAGAAGGTAAAAGTGGAAGTTACGAGACCACTAAGGAAGGGACACCTCAGTAGAACTTCTGCATTACTTCTTATCAAGG